>NW_019397641.1:8574-9477 GCF_000591075.1 Eurytemora carolleeae | reverse complement strand
ACTGAAATAACGGGCTTTACACTCAACTTTGCCAAAGCTAGATTTATGTTCGGCTTGACCTAACAAATAGACGGATAGATAGATAGATCTATAGTTACAAATAGACGAATAGATAGATGTATATATATTTACAAATAGACTGATAGATAGAGATCTATAGTAACAAATAGACTGATAGATAGATAGATCCAAAGAATTATAATGTAAAGATAGTTATATCAGAGGTGTACGCATTTTTTTACTGCAGGAATCCTAGAGGAACACTGATGCAAGCAAAGCAAGAAATATATAGACCAGGAACCGCCATTTCTCATTCGTCAAATCTGTGTACTGCAGTGGGAGTAGATCAAAACAAAGAATTCAGGGACATTGGACAACGCATCATTTTTGGGGGAAAAGAGCCCAAGGGGTGAAATAAGAATATAGTTCCTTGCACTGATGCATCTATTCTTGTTTACAAAAACAGCCCAGCAGAGAACCATGGTTTCAATATGTATACAGAGAATACGCAACTACAATTAACTTAACTTGCTTTATTACCTTAGATAAATCTATATTTACAAATAGACTGACAGATAGATATTCTATGCTAACAAATAGACGGTGAGATAGATAGATCTATAGAAATACATAAATACGAATAGATAGATAGTCGGGAACATGTTTATTCTATTGGTTTCCAACATTTCATAAAAATTCATTAAAAATTTAATAAGGTATAAAAATCCGCAAAAATTTAGAGTGGAAATTTGATGTACATGTCATCACATCTATTCACAACATTTCTGGATTTAATGGTTATTTGATAGAAATAAACAGATCGATAAGCTATATCTATCCATAAATAAACAGATCGACAAGCTATATCTATCCATAAATAAACAGATCGACAAGCTATATCTA
>NW_019397641.1:0-8263 GCF_000591075.1 Eurytemora carolleeae | reverse complement strand
GCCTGTATCAAGACAAGCTATATCTATCGAAAAATAAACAGATCGACAAGCTATATCAACTTAAAAAAATTACACATTTATACTCGCAAATGTATAAAACATAAAAATAAAGTTGTATAGAATATATGATACGATGCAAATAAATATCTTAACCTTGCGTTTGACATATATATCTACCAGGGGATATTGATTTGACACATTTCAACATTTTTACAAAGTCAGACTCAATTTAGCTTGTGATTTCAGGGGTATATATGTACACTGTACATAACTCAATTTAGCTTTTGATTTCAGGGGTAAATATGTACACTGTAAATAACTCAATTTAGCTTGTGATTTCAGGGGTATATATGAGTTTACATAACTAGATTACGCTAGATTTTAGGTTTCTATTGTTATCATTATATTAATAATTGTTATCATAATTATTAAATGTACACTTAGAATATGTAGATTAGTATATGTACACTTAGCTTGTGATTTCAGGGTTATATATGTACACTGTACATAACTTGATTAAGTTAGATTTTAGGTTTCTATTGTTATCATTATAATAATGATTGTTATCATAATCTCTATATGTTTAAATGTCCGAGATCAAATCTCATAACCCCATGGACTATATCGGGGTTAAAATTCTAAATTGCGTAAATAAAAAACATTTCGTTATTTTTAGGATCTTTGAAAGAGTAATATATCTTTTTAGGTATGTAAATGTCCAAAGTGACAATGAATATGTTTAAACAAACAAACTTTATTGATTTTACATTTGGGTCCTATACTTAATCTGTATTGAATATACACTATACAGGGTGTCCCATAGGTTATATATCATGTATACACTACATAGGGTGTCCCATAGGTTATATATCATGTATACAGTATACACTATACAGGGTGTTCCATAGGTTATATATCATGTATATAGTATACACTATACAGGCTGTCCCATAGGTTATTTATCATGTATACAGTATACAGGATGTCCCACAGGTTATATATCATGTATACAGTATAAATTATTCAGGGTGTCCCATAGGTTATATATCATGTATACAGAATACACTACGCAGGGTGTCCCATAGGTTATATATCATGTATACAGTGTACAGGGTGTCCCATAGGTTATATATCATGTATACAGTATACACTATACAGGGTGTCCCATAGGTTATATATAATGTATTCAGTATACACTACACAGGGTGTCCCATAGGTTATATATCATGTATACAGTATACAGGGTGTCCCATAGGTTATATATCATATATAAGTATTCAGGGTGTCCCATCGGTAATATATCATTTATACACTACACAGGGTGTTCCATAGATTAGATATTATGTATACAGTACACAGTGTGTCCCATAAGTAATATATCATATATACAAAACATATAGGGGTGCCCCATAAATAATATATTAAGCATGCAATACACAGGGTGTCCCATAGGTAAAATATCAAGCATGCAATACACAGGGTGTTCAAAAGATTATGTATATCATCTATACACTATACAGGGTGTCCCATATAGCATGTATATCATTTATACACTACACAGGGTGTCCCATAGGTATTATATAATGTAAACAGTACAAAGGGTTTCCCATAGTCATTTGCCTTTTTTACCCACACAAGGTGTTCCTTTTTTAATAATAAATATAAATACTTTTCATGTAGCATTCCATCTAAATTTGGTCATAATCATTTTGCAACCGTACTTGTTAATCTTTTATCTGAACAGCAATAAGAAAGATATAAAACGTTTTTTTCTATATTAAAAAAGTGCTGAATATTTTTAATTTTCCTTCTTTGACTATCTTGCAAAAAACCACAAGTCTCTTTTGTAAAAAAAGTTATTAATAAAAAAAGGATATCTTGATTAAAAGGTTAAAAGGTGCAGTTGCGAATCGAGCATGTAACGCTTATTTTTCTTCTGGAAAGTCATTTTTTATTACGTTGACAATCTTTTTAAGTTAACAATCTTTGCAATGTAAGGGCGGCGACATGCCGGAACGATAAAAAACTTCTTCGGGGAAATGCGAATAAAAATCAAATTTCGTCTGAAGGACTGACACGGACATACATGTCATCACTTTTCAGCTCTCATGTTAATTAATAAAAATAGTAAAATATTGAGATTGCGTTTTCAGAAAGGTTTAATTGAGATACAATTCAGCTAGCTGTTTAGTTATAATGAACTCATTGTGATTAGTTAAAAGTCATCTAATATAGGATGTTTTACATTAGTAATTAGCATTATTTATCAAGAAAATACAAAAAATCATTATGGTTAATTATCAGCTAAATGCCCAGCACGTGAAATTTTAAAGAAAAAGAGAATTTCCAACTTTTGGACGACTGTGTGTAGCCGTCACAAAATCATATTTTACTTAAAGGGACTGTCAACGTCTTTGACAAGTGACCCTTCATGCAAAGATGGAAATGTCCGATTTACAACGGAACTCTTAAAAAGTATAAATTATATATTCATAATTTTTATTTATTTAAACTGCTTGTTTTTATTTGTGGTTTCTCTGCAAAAGTAACTTGTGCATTTCTTGCTTATAAGAAACAACGGAGAAATTCACAGGAAAAAAACATTTTCGAGTTAGAAAAACGACGTTATCTTGTATTTTTGATCAGATTAAGGTTTCAAGGGTAATGTTGTAAATTGGGCATAATTTCATCTTTACATGGAGGTTTACTTGAAATAACGTGTACAGTTACTTAAAATAACGTGTACAGTTAACTGAAATAACGTGTACAGTTAACTGAAAATACGTGTACAGTTACCTGAAATAACGTGTATAGTTACCTGAAATAACTTGTACAGTTACCTGAAATAACGTGTACAGTTAACTGAAATAACGTGTACAGTTACTTGAAATAACGTGTACAGTTAACTGAAATAACGTGTACAGTTACTTGAAATAATGTGTACAGTTACTTGAAATAACGTGTACAGTTACTTGAAATAACGAGTACAGTTACCTGAAATAACGTGTACAGTTACCTGAAATAACGTACACAGTTACCTGAAATAACGTGTACAGTTACCCTAAATAACGTGTACAGTTACTTGAAATAACGAGTACAGTTACTTGAAATAACGAGTACAGTTACTTGAAATAACGTGTACAGTTAACTGAAATAATGTGTACAGTTACTTGAAATAACGTGTACAGTTACCTGAAATAACGTGTACAGTTACTTGAAATAACGAGTACAGTTACTTTAAATATAACGTGTACAGTTACCTGAAATAACGTACACAGTTACCTGAAATAAACGTGTACAGTTACCCTAAATAACGTGTACAGTTACTTGAAATAACGAGTACAGTTACTTGAAATAACGAGTACAGTTACTTGAAATAACGTGTACAGTTAACTGAAATAACGTGTACAGTTACTTGAAATAACGTGTACAGTTACCTGAAATAACGTGTACAGTTACCTGAAATAACGTGTACAGTTACTTGAAATAACGAGTACAGTTACCTGAAATAACGAGTACAGTTACTTGAAATAACGTGTACAGTTACTTGAAGATGTTGATTTTCAAGCAATGGTAAAATTTGTTGCTTTATGTTGTAAATGTATTTAAATACAGATGAATATCACTTACATTGCTATGAGGGAAAAATGGTAAAAATACAAATATATCTTATTTATTAATATTGTAATGGAAACTAGAGGGTATACACTTAATGTTTACTTTATAAAAACTAATATCGTGATAGAGGTTAGTCCCAATAAAGATGAGAGCATTAACGAAATGTCTGGGGGAGGGAGGGGGGAGATCGAGCTTTGATCTGGCTTTCACTCCCTTTAAAACAAGCATTAAAATAGTAAATTGCAAAATTTAAAGGCTAGGGCTTTATAAAAATTGCATAACTTGTTCCATGTTGCACCTAAAAAAATTTTTAAACATCTTTTATTTATGCCTGGATTTTGAAGCAAACAAATGAGTTGTAAAATCTACAAATTTTCAAATTCGAAAATGTATAAAGTTCAAGTATGACATAATATACAGAATTAACAGTGTTTCAAGTATTAAATATTAAATTGGCCGTTGTTTTATAAAGAACTAGCTTTTAGGGCGCTTTAACTTTTGTGGCTCTATCTGTGAGCATTTCTCTTTGAACGGTATAAAAAAAAAAAAAAGTTTGCGGATTTACAATTATTTTTTCGCGCATTTTCAAATTTTTACAAAAATACAGAACTTTTGGACACAAAATTTTGAAATTTTGAGCATCCATAAACCTTCCCTGGGGTCAGGTGAGGTCCCACACAAAATTAAAATGTGACAAAAAAAGCGTTTAATACAATAAAACATTAAACATAAACATAAACATAAACATAAACATAAACATAAACATAAACATAAACATAAACATAAACATAAACATAAACATAAACATAAACATAAAAATAAACATAAACATAAACATAAACATAAACATAAACATAAACATAAACATAAACATAAACATAAACATAAACATAAACATAAAAGACATTCTCCTGTTTCTATTTTCTACATAAATCATAAATTAATCAAAAAAGTATTTGTAATGATTGCTAGAAGAATGTTAGAATAAACAACATCATAATTATAATATATCTGTTTATATACATATATATCTTTATCCAATAAACTTTTGTTTCCTTAATGAACTTTGTATAGAGTTTAAAGTAAAAATTGAGTTTAGGAATGAATAAAATCAAAAAAGTGTAAGATCTTAAAGTTTAATTAAAATATCATTTTTAAATCAACCTTTTCAAATTTAATTCCATGTAATTTATAGACATTTGATTCGAAACTTAAAAATTTTAGACCATAAAGAAATTGAGTCTTTGCCACAAACTCTGATTTTCTAATCCCTATATCTTTGCAACCCAATGTCGTAGACCTTTATGAATACGTACTGTACTAGATCAAGTAGTATAAGTTTTAAATATTAAAGGTTTACACTATAAGGTTATCAATTCATTTTTGTTTAGACTCTCTGTAGGTTGGAAAGAGTTGTATGTATATTACAACAATGAGCTGGAGCCTATTGATGATCAATCTGAATTATTTGTCAGTAAAATGAATATATATTCCGTCATGTTTAACCTTTGCCAAATCAATGGAGTTGGTAATATACGTCCTTCATCAATATTTTGACATGTTCTGAATCATTTTTATTCCTCCTTCTCCTTCCTTCTCCTTCCTTCTTTTTCCTTCTCTCTCCTTCTCCTTCCTTCTCCTTCCTTCTCCTTTCTTCTCCTTCCTTCTATCTCATTCTTCTTCCTTTTCCTTCCCTTCCTTCTCATTCCTTCTCCTTTCTTCCCCTTT
Source organism: Eurytemora carolleeae (assembly GCF_000591075.1). Lineage (NCBI taxonomy): Eukaryota > Metazoa > Arthropoda > Copepoda > Calanoida > Temoridae > Eurytemora > Eurytemora carolleeae. The sequence continues at coordinate 2,917 of NW_019397641.1, read as the reverse complement.
CTTCTCTTTCCTTCTCCTTCCTTCTCCTTCCTTCTCCTTTCTTCTCCTTCCTTCCTTCTTCTTCCTTCTCCTTCCTTCTCCTTCCTTCTTCTGCCGTCTCCTTCCTTCTCCTTTCTTCTCTTTCCTTCTCCTTCCTTCTTCTTCCTTTTCCTTTCTTCTCCTTCCCTTCCTTCTCCTTTCTTCTTTCTTCCTTTTCCTTCCTTCTCCTTCCTTCTCCTGCCGTCTCCTTCCTTCTCCTTTCTTCTCTTTCCTTCTCCTTCCTTCTTCTTCCTTCTCCTTTCTTCTTTCTTCCTTTTCCTTCCTTCTCCTTCCTTCTCCCTTCACATAAGTTGATTTGAAAATTTATTTTGAAAGCCCTGTTGGTAGCTCTGTCCGACAACTTTTTTTAAAGTTAAATTTAAAATTTTTTTAAAATGTTAATTGAATAATTGAGGTGAATCAAAGGCCAATGCGTTGTGATACTTCAATGTCGATCCAGTCTTGAAAATTGATGGAAATGTGCGCCATGAGCAAAGGAATTGAGTCTTTACCACAAACTTACGTTTTCTAATCACTATATCTTTGCAGCCTGATGATGTAAATCTTCGTCATTTCAAACTTAGACTTTTTGACATTACAGAATTTATAGTTTGAAATATCAAAGGTCTGCGATATCGGGTTTAAAAGATATAGGGATTAAAATATTTGAGTTTGTGGCAAAAACTCATTTCCCTTGAAATAGAAAAGTTTTGTCCTCATTGTCTCGTTTTTAAAAGAAGAGCAGAAGAAGAAAATGAGAAATGTTTGGTATAATATCCGATAAATGACCAATATTTGCTAGTGTGTGACCACACTTTACCATTCCAACATCATCGGAGGGGGTTAAAAGTGTAAAAGTGTAAAAGTGTAAAAGTTTAAAAGTGTAAAAGTGTAAAAATCACGGTATCCTTAAAACAATGTGGAGGATAGCGTAGTTTTCTGACTCGGTAAGTGTTTATCAACGATGTTATAGTACAGTGTTTATTTATGCGAGTTTCTCCATTGCTTCTTCTTAATTATAAGAAAGTCATTTTCACAGAGAAACTGCAAATAAAAAATAAACAGTCTGTGTCCGAATTTAACGAATTTATGTCGCGTCTCAAATTCCCCAAATACGGGTTTCAATGGAGCGCCTGTTTAACCCTATTCCTGCTGGGGGGGGGGGGCATTTTGCCCCCCCCGGTAGTTTTTTTTACATAACTCAAAAAGTATTGGTCTGAGGCTGTTGAAATTTTCTGACTTTTCTTACATACCCAAAGCCCTCCCTTTAGGCCTAATCAAAGTGTCTAATTTCTATTTCTGAATTAACCTTGTCAACATACGAGTAGAGATATCTGATTTCAAGTGTAGGCAAGAAGCCGCTAATTTCAACCGAGATTTCTTTTATGAAGCTAAGAATTTAAATCAATCTAAGGATATTAAAAAGGAATGTACAGGGTGTCTCTGGAAAAAAGTGCGTTTCAACTATTTGGCTTACTAAACATTGTTGTTTTTCTAGCTAGTATAGTGGCTATATGTACTCCGTCTATTTTCCAAAAAAAAAATCTAAAATGTTAATTCACTGAAAAATTGAGCATTTTTAATGTATGATAGAATTGTGGATTTTTTGAAGAGATGACGTTCAATGGTGTTTGAACCATTTTTGAAAATCATAGGAAATTTGACTGAGTACATTTTGAAAATCTGTCATCAATGACCCCCCAATTTATTGAGTATTTTAATTGCGGTATACGTTTTTAAGTACAATAAGACGACGTTTAGGTGTGTTAAATTCTAATAAAACCCTTCGGAAAAGGGACCGAGCACATTTTCAAATATGAGGCCTTCTTTTGAAGAATAAAACCGCATTTTAGAGCAAAATATTTTATCAATGACCCCCCCCCCCATTTATTTCAAGTGTTTTTACGATTATTGGATACAAATTAGAGAGAACGAAAATGCACACCACACCATGCACACAAGGTAATATTCAACAAATTATTTTGCACATTTTTAAAACTACTTTTATAGAAGTTGACATCTAAAAACACAGACTTAGCTCGGTAAAGATTTCAGCAAAAAGAGAAAATTACAAGAACTATGTGGATACTTCTTGTAAGTTCTTCTTCAGATAAAAACTTTCCCAAAAAAATTAATTTAATTGTAAACTGGGGTACAAGTGACAACCGTTTTACATTGAATACTCTAATACAGGGTATCCCATTAAACATGAGATGACTTGATTATATGTCGTTTTTTTTTCCGCGCGGCATTATTGTGTGAACACATTTTAAGCAGTATCTCTGTGTTAAACAATTTACATCTAAACTACTATATATAGTCTGTATTCTAAAATGTGGTCAATAATTTTTAACGTTCAAAGTTGACGAAGATATTGAGAAATATGTCCAGAGCTGAAAACTTCAGAATTGGATACCTTTAATCCCGATCACTTAATCTGAATATCCAATAAGAACACTTTTAATTTCCTTCTTAATCCGCTATTTTTCTTTCTTTTTCTCTCCTTTCCAGTTTCCGACCAATGAGAGTTCTCTCGTTGTATATATGGTACAAAAAATTGTAAATTACCCGGCTTCTCTGATTGGCTGTTCTGGTTTCTTCAACCCCCACACGATTTGTGGATACAGACTTAAGATTAAATTACTCTAGAAATTAGCAAAAAGAAAAGATCAAATATTGATCTCGATATCCAAAATTCAGCTCAAATTTATAAAAAATTAAATTGTTCCGTCAATTTGGAAATATAAAGAAGGAAGACCACAATTTAAAATTCTCATTTTTTACCAACTGCATCAAAGACGACTATTAAGTCCTCTCAAAATTGCGATGTTTAATGGATGTGTCTTCCAATAGGTATAGGAAGGAAGTAGACAAGGTAAAGAGATCTAAAGGAAGGCTT
>NW_019397640.1:48727-51734 GCF_000591075.1 Eurytemora carolleeae | reverse complement strand
ACTGTACAGTTTACAAATATGCAGTGTACACTGTACAGTTTACAAATATACAGTGTACACTGTACAGTTTACAAATATGCAGTGTACACTGTACAGTTTACAAATATGAAGTGTACACTGTACAGTTTACAAATATGCAGTGTAGACTGTACAGTTTACAGATATGCAGTGTACACTGTACAGTTTACAAATATGCAGTGTACACTGTACAGTTTACAAATATGCAGTGTACACTGTACAGTTTACAAATATGCAGTGTACACAGTACAGTTTACAAATATGCAGTGTACACTGTACAGTTTACAAACAAACCTACGAAACGACGTTATTTTTCGACCCAAAAAAATCAGCTAAAACGAAGAATACAAATTAAAACATGGGCCCCGGATTTTTCTGGCGGGAATTCTTAGTATGAGTAAAACAAGTTCTACAAGGAAGAGTTTCTATCTTGAGCTTGGTCTTTTCAGTTTATTAGATCTCTAATTCAACATTAGACTGATAAAAGGCGTTTGACTACTCAGATTTAGTTTTGAACTCTTGAACTTTTCAACTTTTCAACTCTATACTTTTAACCCTTAAACTTTTTAACTCATTACTCTTGAACTCTTGAACTCTTGAACTCCTGAACTCTTGAACTCTTGAATTCTTGAACTCTTGAACTCTTGAACTCTTGAACTCTTGAACTCTTGAACTCTTGAACTCTTGAACTTTTGAACTCTAGAACTCTTGAACTCTAGAACTCTTGAACTCTAGAACTGTTAAATTTGTTAACTCTAGAACTCTTGAACTCTAGAACTCTTGAACTCTTGAACTCTTGGTCTGTTGAACTCTTGGTCTGTTGAACTCTTGAACTCTAGAAATCTTGAACTCTAGAACTCTAGAATTCTAGAACTCTAGAATTCTTGAACTCTTGCACTCTTGAACTCTTGATCTCCTGAACTCTTGAACTCTTGTACTCTAGAACTCTAGGACTCTTGAAATCTAGAACTCTAGAACTCTTGAACTCTAGAAATCTTGAACTCTTGAACTCTAGAACTCTAGGACTCTTGAAATCTAGAACTCTAGAACTCTTGAACTCTAGAAATCTTGAACTCTAGAACTCTAGAACTCTTGAACTCTACAACTTTAGAACTCTTGAGCTCTAAAACTCTTGAGCTCTAGAACTCTTGAGCTCTAGAACTCTTGAGCTCTAGAACTCTTGAGCTGTAGAACTCTTGAACTCCTAGTCTAGGAATCTTGAACTCTAGAACTCTGACGTATGTTCGTGAATGTCCTTTGTTACGCAGCATTTAAAATTAAGATAAAAGAAAAAATTCCAACTTTTTGTTTTTGTATCTAATTACATTAAAGCTTGAGGGTTTAACGTTGTGGGGAAGGAGGGGGTAGAGGGGGAGAAATAANGTTTCCAAATTGGATTAAATATCATGGTTTCCAAATTGGATTAAATATCATGGTTTCCAAATTGGATTAAATATCATGGTTTCCAAATTGGATTAAATATCATGGTTTCCAAATTGGATTAAATATCATGGTTTCCAAATTGGATTAAATATCATGGTTTCCAAATTGAATATAAACATGACAATTTTTAAGGTTGGTTAGATATTATGGTTTCTAAATCTTCTTGAACATTTGGATTTCCAAATAGAATTCAATATCAGGATTTCCAAATTGAACTAAATATTAGGGTTTTAAAATAGAATTCGATATCAGAGTTTTCAAATTGGATTTAACATCTGGATTTCCAAATTGGATTCACCATCATTCGGGTTTCCAAATTAGATTTAAAATAGGATTTTCCAAATTGAATTCGATATCAGAGTTTTCAAATTGGATTTAACATCGGGATTTCCAAATTAGATTTAACATAGGAGTTTTTAAATTAGATTTAACATAGGAGTTTCCAAATTGAATTCAAAATCATGGTTTTCAAATAGAATTCAACAGGATTTAAAAGTTGTAAGCATGGCTGGAAGAGAAAATAAATCTTTCGTTTGACAAGGGAAATATATTTTGTTGTCTTGTTTCCGCTAAACTTAAATTTTTATCTTGAAAAAAATCAATCGAAATATTTTGAAAATTTTTAAATTGTTATACATTTGCAAGGAAGGTCGTATGAAATTACTCTTACAGTCCCTTTAAACTGTTAATTTTTAGAATTTTTTTTTTCAATAGGTAATAAAATTCATTGTTAACTCAAAGTTTTTATCATTTTGGCAACCTGGTGGTGTAAACCTTTGATATTTCATACTTTTGAAATATCGTAGGTCTTGGAAATGTGTGCAAAGATACAATAATTTGTGGAAAGTACTCAATTCCCTTGTTATTAAAATGATTGTAGCTGCAAGCCATTATACAAAATTAAATTCGATGATGAGAGAGAGATCAAAGCATTTTGGTCTTAGTATTTTGAAATTGGGGTTCAGAAGATTATTCCATATTTAAAAATATGTATAATATGTATCTGTATATAAGAAACATTTTACTTGTTTTTTGCCTTTTTTATTCGAACTTAATGAACGTCAAAACCAAAACGGCTGAACCAATCGGGTCCTATTTGTTATGTAGAACCTCATTTGAAAGGTATTTATTTCAAAACGCCCAATAATGTAAACTCAAAATATCAAATTTTTCTGCTGTCTTTCTGCCTTCCTACTCTCACATTAGTGTTATCCTTCCCTCCCTCACATTAGAGTTATCCTTCCCTCCCTCACACCAGAGTTATCCTTCCCTCCCCTCCCTCACACCAGAGTTATCCTTCCCTCCCTCACACTAGAGTTATCCTTCCCACCCTTACACCAGAGTTATCCTTCCCTCCCTCACACTAGAGTTATCCTTCCCTCCCTCACACTAGAGTTATCCTTCCCACCCTTACACCAGAGTTATCCTTCCCTCCCTCACACTAGAGTTATCCTTCCCTCCCTCACACTAGAGTTATCCTTCCCACCCTCACACTAGCGTTATCCTTCCCTCCCTCACATTAGAGTTATCCTTCCCTCCCTCACAC
>NW_019397640.1:30351-48416 GCF_000591075.1 Eurytemora carolleeae | reverse complement strand
TATTTTTTTCTGAGAGACTCCGATAACCAGGAGAGCTAGGAGAACCAGCAGAGCTAGGGGAACCAGGAGAGCTAGGAGAACAAGGAGAACTAGGAGAACCAAGAGAGATAGGAGAACCGGGAGAACTAAGAGAACCAGGAGAGCTAGGAAAACCGGGAGAGCTAGGAGAACCAGGAGAACTAAGAGAACCAGGAGAGCTAGGAGAACCTGGAGAGTAGAGGTTTTAGGATCTACGAGGTCCAGCTTATATTTCAAAATTTATTCTCCACAAGTTTGCTTTTAAATTTTATTGCATTATGCAAAACTTTGACTTCCACCGAAGATACATAATTTTCTTTCCCCCCCCCCTAAACTCTAAAATTATCTTATGAATGATCCATTCCACAGTTTCTAAGCAGCACAATAAAAAGAAATTGCAGCAATTTTTAAATATAAAAGAAACAGTTTTTGTATTCTGTCCTATGAATGAATCTTATTATTTACCAAGTTGTGAATAAAAGAGATAGATTGTAACCGATTTTGACTAGTGATACAAAANGACATTGGGTTGCAAAGATATCACTGTAAACTACTGTATATTTCAAGTATACCGGACCGACTATGTACCTGCTAGAGCAAACTGTACAGTATATTTCAAGTACCGGACCGACTATGTACCTGCTAGAGCAAACTGTACAGTACACATACAAACAATATAAAACAAAACAGTAGAGTACGTCATATGAACAATCCCCTCACGGGCAGCCGTAATACATTTGAATTTCCGAGCCGGGTCAACCTTTCCGGTCCCAGTTTGTACTTATCGGCCTGACATTGGGTAAATGGGACTTGCAACAAGGTTGACGCGGTTACACTTTAGTAAAATTTAATTTTACTAAATTATTAGTAAAATCTATGTGAATTAGAAAATCAGAGTTTTTGGCAAAGAAACAATTCTTTTCGGGATCAAGTATTGAAATCCATCTTCTGTACCCCCCCCCCCCCCTACCCGTATTAAATTGAATATTGAGATCAAATGTTCAAGACTTACAGTATCCACACAGAAGTTTTGACCGAAAATTTCTTAGCTTTTGCACTTTTAGCTTTAACATTTTTTTTTATAGAAGAAATAATGCTATTTGGTCTTGGAATTAAAAAATCTTACGCCATGAGTCATGTATGATGTAAGTCCCACAAGAAAGGAACTGAACGTTGCCACAAACTATTATTTTCTAATCCTTATATCTCTGCAATCCGTTGGCGTAGACCATGATGAAATAATTCAAATTCAAATTATTAGAAATATTTTAAATATAAATGTGTAAGAAATATAATAGATATCCAATTATTAGGAATTTAATAAGTATCAAGTTATAAGGAATATAATAAATATCAAATTATTAGAAATGTAATAAATATCAAATTATTAGGAATATAATAAATATCAAATTATTAGGAATATAATAAATATCAAATATAACACGAATAAGAACTAAAACTATCTTTAAATAGAGCAAAATTGTTTAAATGGCATAGAATAAATAAGTTAAAATTCATTTTCACTAAAATGCTTTTTCTCTTTTTAAAAAGAGTGTACACGTAAGGTTACATTACTCTCCATACATAAAAGAGCTAGGGGCATTCACAACAATACCTTTAAAAGCTTTGTCTGATATCCAGCTCCTCCTCTTGAAAACTGATTATTTTTAATTGTAGTTTCAGTAAATAGTTACTTCCAAGGATGTAATGCAAGGAAAGTTATTTCAGAAGTGTACACATCTTTTGTACTGNCTTTCATTTGCCCCCCCCCCCTCAATTTAACCTTCATCCCCCCTCACTTTCAAATAGTCTTGATTTAGAGCTTCGTTATTTCGAACGAAAATGTTGATCAGAAGATAAATATTACAAACATAATGTTTATCAAAAGTTCGATATTTCGAATATAATGTCATTCAGAAGTTTGATATTACAAACATAATGTTTATCAGAAGTTCGATATTACAAAGATAATGTTAATCAGAAGATCAATATTTCAAACATAATGTTAATCAGAAGTTCTATATTTCGAACATAATGTCATTCAGAAGTTCGATATCATGAACAAAATGTTATTCAGAAGTTTAATATTAGGAACATAATGTTATTTAGAAGTTTGATATAACGAACATAATGTTATTTAGAAGTTTGATATTAGGAACATAATGTTATTTAGAAGTTTGATATTAGGAACATTTTGTTATTCAGAAGTTTGATATTACAAACATAATGTTATTCAGAAGTTCGATATAACGAACATAATGTTATTCAGAAGTTCGATATTAGGAACATTATGTTATTTAGAATGTAATTTAGAGGTTTTATATTATGAATAAAATGTTATTCAGAAGTTCGATATAACGAACGTAATGTTTAATCAGAAGTTCGATATTTCGAACATAATGTCATTCATAATCTAATTTAGAGGTTTTATATTATGAATAAAATGTTATTCAGAAGTTCGATATAACGAACGTAATGTTTAATCAGAAGTTCGATATTTCGAACATAATGTCATTCTGAAGTTTGATATAATGAACAAAATGTTATTCAGAAGTTTGATATTAGGTTCATAATGTTATTCAGAAGTTTTATATTAGTAACATGATGTTATTCAGAAGTTTGATATAATGAACAATATGTTATTCAAAAGTTCGATATTTCGAACATAATGTCATTCAGAAGTTCGATATTACAAAGATAATGTTAATCAGAAGTTCGACAGTTCGAACATAATGCCATTCAGAAGTTTGATGTAAGGAACATAATGTTATTTAGAAGTTCGATATTAGGAACATTATGTTATTTAGAAGTTTGATATTACGAACAAAATGTTATTTAGAAGTTTTATATTAGTAACATAATGTTATTCAGAAGTTCGATATAACGCACATAATTTAATTTAGAAGTTCGATATTACGAACATTATTCAGAAGTTCGATATTAGGAACATTATGTTAGTTAGAAGTTTGATATTACGAACAGAATGATATTCAGAAGTTGGATATTAGGAACATAATGTTATTTAGAATTTTAATTCGATATTACGAGATTAATGTTGTTTAGAAGTTTAATAAAAGGAACATACTGTTATTCAGAAGTTTTATATTATGATCATAATATTATTCAGAAGCTCAATATAAGGAACATAATATTATTCAGAAGCTCAATATAAGGAACATAATGTTATTTTGAAGTTTGATATTAGGAACATAATGCTATTCAGAAGTTTGATATTACAAACAAAATGTTAATCAGCGTTCGTTATATCGAACATAATGTTATTCAGAAGTTCGATATTACGAACATAATGTTATTCAGAAGTTTGATATAATGAACAAAATGTTATTCAGAAGTTCGATATTAGGAACATTATGTTATTTAGAAGTTGGATATTAGGAACATTATGTTATTCAGAAGTTTAATTCGATATTGCGAGCATAATGATATTTAGAAGTTTGATATTAGGAACATTTTGTTATTTAGAAGTTATATAATAGGAACACAATGTTATTCAGAAGTTTGATATTAGGAACACAATTATTTAGAAATTTGATATTACAAACAAAATGTTATTCAGCGTTCGTTATATCGAACATAATGTTATTCAGAAGTTCTATATTACGAACAAAATATTATTCATAAGTTTGAACAAGATATTTTTTTCTGAGAGACTCCAAGATGCTCCGTAAAGCTCTGTACAGATCAGAGTTCTCGGAGAAACTGAAGATTATTTATATTGCGAGTAGACAGGGAGGGGGAATATTTGTATATATTTATTATCAATATATATGAAAGACAAGAAAAAAATACGATTTTATTTCATCTACATCACGTTGCATACAATCGATCATCTTAAAGGGAGAATTTTTAAGACTGGGGGATTTTGATTTGCATTGGTTTAGGAATTCCTAAATCCACGATATTATTACTTATGAATTCCGTCAGTTTCTTTGCAGTGTATTATACAAAACCACGTACCAGAGCTGAAGTCTTTAGAATGGAATATCCTTAATCCCGATCGGGTAATTAATCTGGAGATTAATTACAAGAGGCGAATTTTGAGATTAAGAAAAACAGTGGATCAAGAATAAATCCCGACATGCACTATTCAAAAGTTCCCAGCTCTGAGTATTGGCAATGTTTGCAGTGAAACTAAAGAAATATAGTCTGGAATTAATAATTTAAACTAAGCAAGAATATTTGGACTTTTCAAAATTTGAATTTTTTAGCCAAATTAATCCTTTTTATTGTTCAACACGATTTCAGCAGGTTTAAAACCATATTGTTGAAGGGGGCTGCTTTTGCGCAAAAGGGTATCAATTAAAAAAACTTTTCTTTGCCACATTTTTAAGCTTAGAAACCTTATACTATTTATTATCAATATATATGAAAGACAAGAAAAAAATACGATTTTATTTCATCTACATCACGTTGCATACAATCGATCATCTTAAAGGGAGAATTTTTAAGACTGGGGGATTTTGATTTGCATTGGTTTAGGAATTCCTAAATCCACGATATTATTACTTATGAATTCCGTCAGTTTCTTTGCAGTGTATTATACAAAACCACGTACCAGAGCTGAAGTCTTTAGAATGGAATATCCTTAATCCCGATCGGGTAATTAATCTGGAGATTAATTACAAGAGGCGAATTTTGAGATTAAGAAAAACAGTGGATCAAGAATAAATCCCGACATGCACTATTCAAAAGTTCCCAGCTCTGAGTATTGGCAATGTTTGCAGTGAAACTAAAGAAATATAGTCTGGAATTAATAATTTAAACTAAGCAAGAATATTTGGACTTTTCAAAATTTGAATTTTTTAGCCAAATTAATCCTTTTTATTGTTCAACACGATTTCAGCAGGTTTAAAACCATATTGTAGAAGGGCGCTGCTTTTGCGCAAAAGGGTATCAATTAAAAAAACTTTTCTTTGCCACATTTTTAAGCTTAGAAACCTTATACTATTTATTATCAATTTGGACGAATAAGATGCTTTGAAGTGTAAATCAAAAATGTTTCTTTTTGAAAATGTTAAAGCATCAAAACTTTGACTGATACAGATGTAAAATTCCCGTTTTTCCGTGATATAATGATTCTTTTATCTTGGAATATAAAACCCTTTGGTATATCTTTAACATATTTTGTACTGAATAATGGGGTGGAAGTTTTCCCCTCCCCTCCACTCCCCAGATTCTTTGGACTCAAACACTAAAAAGAATTTAAACATTTATCAGCAAATACATTTCGATGAATAAAAAGTGACTAGCGAAATATTTTGTACATAACAATTTACATAATTTACATATTTACGAGAAACAGAATTCTGAAAAACTAGACGGGCAAACTGCCGGGGGAAGGGCTTAACAGTTTCATTACATAATTTGATTTATCAGATTGGGTTCTAGGAAAATTAAGAAGTGAATAATAGGTTAATTTGCTTAAAAATACAATTTAAAAGGCCTTGTTATGGATAAAAATAAAATAAAATAAAATAAAAATGAGTTTCCAAAGTTTTGCGCACTTTTTATATAAAATAGTTTTGCGCACTTTTTATATAAAATATCGTTTTTTGCGCGATCACATTGTTTTCTGTCTCTACTCTATAACTGCATCATGTTAAGTAACGGTTAAATAATATTTGTTATAAGATAATAACGTCTAAGCTCCAGGTTAGGCAAACCTCCTGAACCCTCTGTATGTGATGATAAAGGTAACTGAAGCTGAGAATACAACCAGGAGAACTCCAAGAACGTTTATTAGAACAGCTTTCTCCGGTAGCTCAGTATAGTTGGGTAAACTAAACAATGCTTCCTCGGTGCATCCTAAATTTCATATTAATGAAATACTAAGCATCGATACCTAAATACCTAAATACACAAACACACCCAAATTTTGTACGCTCAGCAGATAGGAACCCTAGCTATCTACAAATCCTTAAATTTCCGTACTGCATTGCTCTCTTAACCGTACTGCATTGTTGTTTTTGGAAGGTGGGGGAGAAGGAGAGGAAAGAATGGAAGGTGGGGGGAGAGAAGGAGAGAAAGGAATGGAAGGTGAGGGAGAAGGAGAGGAAAGAATGGAAGGTTGGGGAGAAGTAATGAAAAAAAAACTTGTTTTTGACATAAAAATGCAAAGGTTAAAACAGCATTGCAGTATTTTAAGGATTTGTAGCATAGGGTTCCTAACTGCTGAGCGTACAAAATTTGGGTGTGTTTGTGTATTTAGGTATTTTGGTAATTAGGTATTTAGGTATCGATGCAAATTAAAATCCTTTTTTTTGATTTAACAGTTTTGTATTTGATGATTAATGATGAAGTAAACCCAAGTAAACCAGAACGTGATAAAATGTCGGAAAGTGATTAATNCAAGGTCTGAAACACTGTTTCAGCCACACTAAGTCACAGCTTTGTCTAAGACACTTTTTGAGTCACAAAAACACCTTCTCAGTCCCAATTAATTCTAAGTCACAATTTTTGGGCTCAATTATGTATTGTTTGTCACAGTTCTAAGTCGCAATTACCTCATAGCCATACTTTTCAGATCCAATTATGCCTAAAACACTTTCTGAACCATAACTCTATACATAAGTCATGTTTTGTAAGGCTTATTTATGTCTAACACACATTCTCAGTCACAAGCAAAAGTAACAAATATGTCTAAGCCTGTTTTGGGATACAAATTTACGTCTAAGACTCTTTCTAAGTCTTAAATTTCAAGTTACAATCCTTTCTAAGTCGCATTTTTCTGGTTCAATTTAGATATTTAAAGACATCATTGTAACTTGAGTCACTAACATATCTTATTTCTTCTTTAAGGCTTGATAATGTTCATGACAGGTTCTAAGTCACAACTCTATGTCGTTATTCCTTTTTTTAAAGTGTAGTTCAGCCAGAGAAAAGTGACTTGGAGTCCATTAACTTCTAATTTGAGGCCATAACTATTTGCCATTTTAGCAAACTATTAAGAAATTTGTCAATTTGGATATCAAAAAAGGAGAGAGGGGGGGGTATGGCATCTTCTTCCTCTTTTGTCCAAACTTGCCCTTTCTAAGGATTTTCTTAAAATCATCAAAAATGATTTTTGATCAGAAATATTAAGGATATCTTTCCTCTTATTTTACAACTGATGATGAAATATTTGCGGTATTTAAATCCATCTGAAAAACACAGGGAAAAGCAATACTTCCTAATTCTTAGTTCATTCCATCATAATTTGACTAGAAAGTTAATATTTTCTCAGAAAGAGTGAGTAAGGCATCAAATTTTATTTGCTTTTTGCTTCTGATGCTTTCAGATGTTGTTTTTGATGCTTTCAAATTACACTTTTGATGCTTCACTACATGGTCAAAGCATCCAAAGTGTTGAAATTAAAAGACAAGTTTCTTTGTGGTCTCCTTTGGTTGGACAGTAGACACATTATGACAGTTTAAAAAAAAGTGGGCATAATTTCTACGCAAACTGTAACTATGAGGGCAAACGGGGAGTAAGGAATAGAAGGGAGATACAACGCGGCCCGCCCTACCATATGATTATACATGCTTTGAAGACAGTACTCCATTTGTATAAGAAATATTCAGAATAGGTTATTGTATACGCAGTAATTGTACATCAGACAAATATTTCTTATTCAAATGGAGTACCGTCTGCAAAGCATGTTTAATCATATGGTAGGGCGAACCGCGTCAGCTATATCTCCTTTCTATTCCTTACTCCCTGCAGGGACAAATTAAATTTATCTACGTCTAATGTATCTGGCAGGGTTACCCACATAGAATGAGAAATTAATAACGACCTTGAACTTTTGAAATATGACGATCTGAAGGTTAAATTTGATCCTCCGCCTTTAACAATTTTTTAAAACAACGATGCAAACGGTTCTTATCTTACCGCATGAGGAAAGTTCAAACAATAAAAATTGTCAATTTTTTAATCATCCCATTTTTCTAATTCTCGATTATTTTTTTTTTTTAATCTCTGACTTTTGAGCTAATGATAAGCAAACTGAATTCCAGCTTTCCTTTTCTTCTTGTATCCAATAAACATCTAGCTAAACCGATCAGGGACCAAAATTAATTAATTTGAGCTACGTTGCTGAACTACCCCCTGCCAGTTCAAATTTGAACCACTGATTCAAAAATTAAGATTAAGTAAGGATGTGAATCGGGACATTCTTAAGTGATAGTTATTTGAAAGCTAGAATTTCAATAACTATTTTTATTGATAAATATAGAACTATATGTCCCTTAAAAATATTTGCACTGAAAACATATTTTGGAAAATTCTCTTGCTCCAGAAAAATCGAATTTTTATCAGAAACGTTTATTTTGAATAAAACAATGCCCAGGTCTAAACAAACTATCTTATCAAGGCCTATAATTCTCAAAGATAAAGAAGGTTTCAACTTCAGATTGAACCAATGGGAAGCAAGCATATTAATGCCTGTACTGCCTGTAGGGCTTAAAAGTGTTAGTTTATAGTTTTTATTGTTGTCAGTAGATGTCTCTGATAAAGGTTAAGTTAAATTTTAACAACACAATTTGATTAAAAAATAATTAACTTTGAAAATTTTCTTTTTGACCTTGAAGTATCAATTGGTTTTAGTACCAATAAAGCATAATATTTTAACTTCAAAATAATAAGGATACTTTTTGGATGATTTCCAGGCTTTATATAGTGTAGCAGACAGATGAAAAGCTATAAAATAATACTGTAAACCCTTGCATGTTCAATTTTTTAATATTTTTTAGTTCATTGCAAGTTTAGCTCAGTTACATACAGGGTGTCCCACGAAACATGACAGTTGGTAAATAGTTTTAAATGTCGTCTTCAATACACTGTATTAGATATTAAAGGCTGTTTGCAGTTTACTTCGTTTAAAAAAACTGTTGTTTAAGTATATTTTACTTTGAAATTAATTTTACTATAAAATGACTCCTATATATATTCTAAACTATTTACCAACTGTCATGTTTCGTGGGACACCCTGTACTTGTAGTTGTCTGACATTTTTAGGACTAATGTGACACAAATGTAACCTTTTGACGTTTATACAGGCGGACAGACAGACAAGCAAAGTATATAATATGTATACATATATATATATATATATATAGATACCATTAATAGAAACCAAAAAACTTTAAGAAATGGGGCAGATAAATATGAAAGATTTCATCAATTAGTAATTGTAATGAAAATCTAATTTTCTAATATAGGTTTAGAAAAGAGGGGGGTGCCCTAACAGTCTATTACAATACATATATCTAAAGCCTACTCATTTTAAACAAGTTTCTGAGCGGTGATACATAATCATTTTGATGTAGATATTTTGTACAGTCCGACCCATGAAACTGTGGAATAGGAAGACGACTGTTAAACTCAAGTTATGATTTTAACATGAAACACATGATCCACCTCACTATATAAGCTGATTTTCATGCTATACTCGTAAAGTTATTTGCTTAATAACAACATATTACTTATACTGTTTTATAGGTCTCACTTTGTCTATTTGCAATGCAAATACCAGAAAATAAGGTGCTATGGATATATGGGTGGGTAAAACCGTATTAATTCTAGAGAAAATTAATATATTATGGAACCAATTCGTTAAAAGCTGAGTTCATTTCACAACATTTCGATTTTCTTTTTAATAGAATTTTGTTTTCTATATATTTGAGTTTAAACCAATCAATGCTTCAGAAAAAAGGATAACTTTTGTCAATTAAACCAATTTTGTTGAAAATGATGCTTTGATTAAAAGTTAAAACACAACTCTAGAGACATCTAGTGTTAACAAATACAACTACAAATAAACTTACTTCAGGTTTATACAGACTTTAGAGACAAATGCTTATCTCCTATTGGTGTAAACTATGACAAATGCTTATCTCCTATTGGTGTAAACTATTGTTGCAACATTCCTTATGTTATGACTGAAGAATGACTGTGGCTAGATAAGAACTGTTTAATTTGTTTAAACATCCGGGCGTTGTTTTTAAAAATAGATTTTTTAAACATGATTTTTTGTTGACAAACTGCAGCATTTAGTTATGGGTTAAATTAAGAAATGTATAAAATTGAGTGAAAACCCTGTGAAAACTTTATTTAAAAAATTATAATGTTAGTTAAAATTTTTTTTAAAATTTTTCTAAAAATATTCTAATTTAACAAAAAGTACATTAAAGTATGAACAATCCAAACTGAAAGTTCAAAAACAATGATTACCATTTTGAAAATAATTAATAATAACTTTCCCATCCGTAGTATGTAGTTAAACAAGGGGGGGGGGATTCAAAATTTAAAATAATTGAATTTTCACTAGTTCGTACTTTTGCTCGTATTATACTTCAAAGACGACATTACAGAATTTCGTGCATCTGTTTATTTTTCTAGGGGGTGGGGGGGTTAAATAATGTAGTTTACCCTTCAAAAATAATGTGCGGAGGATCGAATTTAACCTTCAGATCAGAGATAAATGCTTATCTCTGATTGGTTAAAACTATTGTTGCAACATGTTTGAAGGAAAATGTCAAGATAAGAACGGTTTTCATCGTTTACAAACCCGTATTTTCGTAAAATTTGTTGTTAAGAAAATAGTCTATAAAATCATTAAGAAAAACCCTTTTTTTCTGCAATATTCACAAAACAATAATTGTGCTTAAACTTTTGCATTTAATGCAAAATTTTGGCATAAATTAGAAATTTAGTTTTAACATTTTCTAATAAACATTTTTTTTTGATTTTCAAGACCTTTCATGTTTTATGTCGTCTCTTGTTAAAAATTATGTTGGTACATTCCTCATGTTTAAAAGAATATTTCAAATTCAGTCATTCAATACTCTTCAAAAGAGTAAGGACTAACTCCTGATGATGCCAAAGTTTTTGGCGAAATATATTGAGAAGAAAATGATATAATTCTAGTGCTAGAGAGTAGGGTTGGGATTTGTTTAAAAACGATCTAAAGTNAATGAAAGGATGAATGAATGAATGAATGAAGATTTTTAATTTCAAACTGTTATTTTTTTATGAAGAAACTGCAGTATTTATTTTTAAAGCCAATCATTAAGGAGTCTAAAAATAGGTGAATGAATGAATGAATGAATAGATGGCAGGATGAATGAATGAATGAATGAAAGGAAGATAGGATTATATTAAATGAAAGCAACAGTGATATGTAATTTAAAGTATTAGTCAGGAATAATGGTTGACCTTTCAAACAATCTTATAGTTATTGGGCTGATCATTTTAATATTTAATGATTTAAATACTTGCAATGCAAATACCAGAAAATATTATATGAAGTGTAGTTTGGAATATTTGATAATTATTTCTAATCTAGATAATCTATGGAAGCAGTATTTTCAGCTTGATATCATGAAAACCACTTTAATTTAAATTTTATTACATTTTTTTCTATTTAAGTTTCAACCAATTAATGGTTAAAAAAGACGAGTATTTTTGTCCATTGAAATAATTTTGTTGAAAACGATGTTTTAATTAAAAGTTAAAACACAACTCTGGAGACATCTAGTGTTAACAAATACAACTACAAATAAATCTACTACAGATAGGTTTATACAGCCTTTAGAGACAAATGCTTATCTTCTATTGGTGTAAACTATTGTTATAACATTCCTCATGTTATGACTGAAGAATGACTATGGCTAGATAAGAACTGTTTAATTTGTTTAAACATGGGCGTTGCATAAATAAAACAGGATTTTGCATAACGAAAAACATTTTGTTGGCCAACCAGTATGTTCTGGTGTTTACTTTTAAATATGATTGCTAAGGACAAGGCTCTGTAATATTTTGAGTTAAAAAACTGCATAAGTGACATGTTTACAAAACAATATAATTCACAATTTGAATTAAAAACAAAACATTCCCATCCCTCTACAGGCCTGGGAAGATAAAAAGCTCACGTCGTATGAGAGTCCAGATAGGGGGAAGGCGACCCGCATCCGTTTGACTTCCGACCCGCATATGACGTCACAAAACGGGTTTGCGGCATGCGCTTACCCTTAAATGCCGTCCAGCCCTCACCCGTTTGCCTTCCGGCAAAATTTCTTGATTTGTATATGCTAATTAGAGACGAATAAAGCATTAATTTAAATTTATAAAGACGTCATGGTATCTTTCATATAATAAACTTATTCATGATATTTTTCGTTTGTAACAGTAGCATATCATCTACCCGCTGAAATTCAGATCAAACAACATATTAGTGTATAGATAGTATTTGCGGCATTGCGCTATTTACGTCACTTACCCGTATATCTTCCGACCCGCATTTGTATTCATAAGATTTTTAGATAATACAGAGCGTCCCATATCATATTAGATTATTATTATTAGCTTTAATGCCAAAATACGCACAAAATACTCAAAAACCATAGTATTTTCTGCAAGAAAACTTTTACAAGCTTTGTAAAGACAACTTATATCGTAATTTTTTTAAAAGTTCATTTTTTGCTTGGTCCAAGAAATGCTAAAAATGAAAAAGTAAACATTGTCGCTCTAATACATGTGAGGACCAAGTTATTTTCTTCCTTAAAATATATTATTTTTGTATACATGACTTTGCAGTTTTCATGAGTGCATTGACGTTGAACATTCCATGGTAATAAATGCGGGTTTTCGCAATTTACTCTTTAAAAATATACTCGCTGAGGATAATCTACTCAAAAAAAGTTTTGAAATTGGAACACCAAGAAAAATCATTGCTTACATAAAATCTCGCATTTTGGAGTGTGATTCAGTAAAGAATATGATTTAATCTTAAAAAGGGTTAATTTGTTATAAAATCAATTAAAATTTATATTTTTAAAATTTCACATTTTAAAAAAAAACAATTGAGCCTGACTGACGCGGCCTAAAAGAAAAAAAAATACTTTTTATGTTTAAACTTCTGAATTTCATGCAAACTTTTTGAATTGGATCAAAAAATCAAAACAGTGATAACCAGAAAACTCTGAAAAAGGAAGACGACTTTTTAGTAATACTTTAATGTATTTATTTGATGGTGTTACAAAGAAAATAGTTCTACTTATTAGTTCACTTATTAAATCACTAATTAATTGAAATGGGTCTGTTTAAACTGTACAATTGCTGTGTACCATGCTTATAAGACCAATTATAGTCATATCTTCAGTCTTAAAGTCGTCTTCACATTTCAAAGTTTTCTGGTTATCACTGTAGATAAGGTGTTTTGTGTATATGCTTACTGAGAAGGTAAATCAAAATAAAACGGTAATGCCCTCTTTTTATCCGTAACATTTTTGAGTGTGTGATGCTCACGTTTAGATTTAAAGCTTTAAAAACCAATTATTTTTTAAAAATGTCGTTAAAATATTTATACTGTGCCAGAACGCTGTACGCTGTGTTAGACCTATTCAAACTTCTGCTTTGCTAGAAATTTTTTTTTACAGTCTGTGGAGGGAGGGGGTGCTGGGCCGCAATGAGCCCTGCAAATTGACCTCCGGAGCCTCCTGATACGCAAAATGACTTCCAATTAAATTTATTTTTATAGATAAAATAAATTGAATTCTAAAAATTTCTTAACATTATTTTAAATTGAATATTTTTATTGAAAATTCAGAATCGTGGAATAATATTGATTTTTTATTTAAGGGGGGGGGGAGTAGGGAGGTGCTGCAATTTTTTCCAGGCAAAAGTAAGGAAGAAACCTGCTGCGAAAGAAAATTCAGGAATTAAATTTACTTTTATTCTTAAAATTTAATTTAATTTATGTACGCTCTTCTAAATAAATAATTTGATTGAAATAAGACAAAATTTAATTGAGAAATATATTGATATCGCCATAAATAATAATTAATTAACAAAAACACTACAAAGATTGGGGATAAAATAACATTTATTCAGAAATTTTGGTAAAGACTACAATTGCACAATAAAATCAAAACACTAACAAAAACCATGAATCTAGAAGTTTCATGACAAAAACTAATTAAAAAATAATGAGCGCAGAATGAACCCGTAAGTTTGTACATAGAATAAGAAAGATTTCAATGGAAGTAAATATTTCCATTTACTGATAGCGCCGATTAAAGGATTCAAAACCTTAAGTGGATTATGATATAGATAGAAAGATAGATGTTACCGCCATACTATTTCTATTGGTTCAGAATAGACAACAAACTCATGACTGAACCCTGATTGGATCAGGCGCTTATGGACTCGGCATATTAGAGTGAGGAGAGAAGCCTCTGGAACCAATGCTTTGTTAAACAGAACACGTAATATCAAGTAACCCTACGTGATGCGGTAGAACACCGACAAGAACTTCCACTTACATTAGAGGTGTTAAGAATACTACGGTGAATCAGACATGCTACTAGAGCCACTTGAAAATATGACTGCAGTCTTTTTAAAAGGAGTGACCGTCACCAATCCTGACCTTTATCCGTCCATAAATGGATTTTCAGGTTACCAGCCATTTGTAGAGTAGCATTTTCCGATTCACTACGGTACTCCTTTAGACTCTTGTCCCAAGGAAACCATGGATATCCTTTTCATACACTGGGATCCATTAGATTTTGGAATATGAAAATAACATTCAAGGAATCATATGCGTATTTGATATAGTAATAAAGAAATGAATATGAAAATAACATTCAAGGAATCATATGCGTATTTGATATTGTAATGAAGAAATGAATATGAAAACAACATTCAAGGAATCATATGCGTATTTGATATTGTAATGAAGAAATGAATATGAAAACATTCAAGGAATCATATGCGTATTTGATATTGTAATAAAGAAATGAATATGAAAACAACATTCAAGGAATCATATGCGTATTTGATATTGTAAATAAGAAATTAATATGAAAATAACTTTAAAGGTATCATATGCGTATTTGATATTGTAATGAAGAAATGAATATGAAAATAACATTCAAGGAATCATATGCGTATTTGATATTGTTATAACGAAATGAATATGAAAATAACATTCAAGGAATCATATGCATATTTGATATTGTAATAAAGAAATGAATATGAAAACAACATTCAAAGAATCATATGCGTATTTGATATTGTAATAAAGAAATGAATATGAAAATAACATTCAAGGAATCATATGCATATTTGATATTGTAATAGAGAAATGAATATGAAAACAACATTCAAAGAATCATTTGCGTATTTGATATTGTAATAAAGAAATGAATATGAAAACAACATTCAAAGAATCATATGCATATTTGATATTGTAATGGAGAAATGAATATGAAAACAACATTCAAAGAATCATTTGCGTATTTTATATTGTAATAAAGAAATTGTAGCTTGAAAAATCAACTCGTGAAGTGTATTGGGTCTGTTTATACTTTACCATTGCTGTGTCTCATGTTCATTGGACAATTTAAGTCATTGAAGTCTTTATATTGAAGAATTTTCTGGCTTGCACGGTAGCCCAGGAGACTCAAGGTATCATTGCACTGCAAGCACCAAGTTTTTAGTTATAAAAAAAGAATATTTACGTGATTCCTGATCAGCTGTATTTACGTTTTCAATCCCTTTAAGGAATTTGTGAAGTGCTTGATAGTTCTTGTTTTAAATAATTTTATAATGGACTAGATAACGTTCAATTTGAAAATTTAGGGGTACTTGCCGAAATATAAAATTAGGAATGGAAGCAATTAACAAATATGTATAAATATAAGAATTACAATAAGAAATAAAAATGTTAAACCTTAACAAAATTTCATCCAAAAATCATATATCTGTTCTTTTTTTTGTGCGTAACTTAAACTTAAAATACAATATTTACAATTATCATCATTTACAAAAATTACAAAAATTTAATCATTTCTTTTTTTTCTTCTTCACATTTTAGAGTGCCTTAATTATACTAAAAGTATGACAAAAGGGGTAGTTGGTTGAAATAGAAGAGGAAAGGCACAGAGATCCAGACAGTACGAGAATCAACTGGTACCGGCCAGCCTATTTGAAGGGTGAGCGACTCTGACTTTTCCTTTTATAGATCTCAACCATCTTTATATCCTCTTCTGATCCTCCAATACACTTGAGGTATCTCAGAACATTGGCCATAGACCTGAATATAACAATGTTAAAAAATCCTGACAGATAGCGTCAGTAACAAGTATTGTTAATCCTGACAGATAGCGCTGGTAACAAGTGTTGTTAATCCTGACAGATAGCGCTGGTAACAAGTATTGTTAATCCTGCCAGATAGCGCCAGTAACAAGTANTTCGTGGATTTTCAAAATTTTAAAAAATTTAATGAAGATTGAATTTTGATGGAGACAAATATTTAAAATTTCAATCATTCATAAACCTTCCCTGGGGTCCCTAGATGTCCCACAAAAAATTTGGGCCCGATCGGTTCAGCCGTTTTGACGTTTATTGGATACAAACAGACAGACAGACAGACAGACAGACAGGCAAACAGACAGACAAGCCAAATTTATATATAGATTTAACAATTTACAATATCCTTTGTTAAGGAGCTTTACATATTTTTTACAAGCTTTTCTTTTTAAAAAGTGTCTAGTTTTAAGACTAAAATATTTGTTCATTAAATATGATTAAAATTCTGAGTTCTCTTTTATTTCTGGAAAACCAAAAGAGAGTTTGTTAAGGTCAAGGAGCTTAACATGATGTTTACTATCTTTACTTTGTTTCAAATGCCATAATTTAAATCTTAATATATTTCTTTATGAAATCTTGTTGAGGCATGTGAAAGTTACATAGACCATATGTAAGAATTGTAAATACTTATTTACAAACCACCCTTGCAAATCTATGTATCTAAAATGTATGTAAAAGTTAAACATGTATATCTGGGCTGTAAAAACTCTATATTGTGCAGATTCAGATTTATATTTAGATCTAGATTCAGATACAGACTCAAAAAAGTTCATATACAGATTTCTTCAGATTCAGAAACAGATCTAGATAGCTTCAGATTCAGAGCCAGATCTAGATAATTCCAGATTCAGATCTCCTTAGATTCTTGTTTAACACAAAAGATTTGAAGTTTAACCAATAAAGATTGGTTGAACTATTAATGATAAATAAAACCCTTTCATCTTTATTCCAATACATCCATTGCTTCAATCCACATACCTTCATACATATTTTTTAAAACGATCCTGAAACGATCGTTAAAACACGTTCATTTTTGCATCGTTTTTGGAACATTTTCGGGTCGTTTTTAGCATATATTTTCTGATAAGGTCAATAATGTTCAGAATAAAGAATTTAAAAAAACATGTGCTACTACTAAAGTATGCCAAATTATGGCCTTAAAAGAAAATATAGATAAAACCGATCGAAAAACGAACCAATCGAAAGCACATCATAACCGGAATAACATCGGACGACCGAAAGAACTTTGAGATAACTAGCTAAAATTCGAAATAATCGTTTCGCATTACTTGATTTATTGAATTGCTAACAACACTTAAATCTCCAAGATGGTCTCCAAGTCTCTTACTGCTAATACTTCTTAGATCAAAACTCAGGAATCCCTAAACTGGATTGCCTCAAATTTTGACTGTCGAACTCCATATACCCACCGAATGTTTTAACTTTGTTTAAAAGTTTTAAACTGAGATTTTTGACTGATAGGGCTAACTACATACCTACATACCACTGTGACCTGTAAACTAATGAATGATATCAACTAAAAGCTTACCTAAGTTTAACTCCTTCTGGAGAAAGGAAATATTTATCGCATGGTCTCTTCTGTTGTAGAAACTTCCAATTCTTCGGTAAACCAGGGGCTGAAAAAAAGATCAGCAATGTTGGTAATATGATAATCTTATGAGGAAAAAAATGTAATAATGGAAATTCTTAAACGAGATGAACTAATTTTGATGTATTCTTTAACGAAGGCCGCAGGCCTGAGTTAAAGAATGCATCAAGATTATTTCATCGAGTTTAAGAATTCCATTATTACATTTTTATCCTCATAAGATTATTATTATATCATATTTGTGAGGTTCCATGGGCACATACCCAAGAAATTATATTAAAAAATAATT
>NW_019397640.1:0-29668 GCF_000591075.1 Eurytemora carolleeae | reverse complement strand
TAATAATAATAATAATACAAGATTAATTAACCTGGTATATACGCCTCAGGATTTCTACAGATTACAGCTTCACTAGGTTTGGACATAAAATATTCTGAGTTGAGAAGTCCAGGAACCAGTATTCGGAAAGTCTAAACAATTCAAATTCTTCAATGTGTGCCAGTTGAAATAAATCTACTACTACAGTGATAAACAAAAAACTGTGGAATAGGAGGACTTCATTATATCAATACTGACGTGCATTTACTGGCAAGATATAAAAATAACTTATTAGGTAAAATGTGTCTGTTTACACTGCGCAATTGCAGTGTATTATGATAATCGGACTATTTAAACTTGAGTTTAAAATTACGAACTCTGTTCAGCGTTCAAGTTAAATTAAATTACAACTATGGAAAAAAATAGGGTTAGAATGATGTTACCTCAATGTGTGGTGTTGTCGCTTTTATTTTATCTAGATAACTGTAATCATCTTTGTATTCTTCTTTCTGTTCTTGTTTACCCTTTTCCTTCTTGTTTACTCTCTGCTCTTCTTCTTTACAGTGTTCTTTGTCATTATTTACATTACATATTTTCTTATTGAAGATCCATTCCTCTCCAAGTCTTCTTTTCTTTCTTTTTTTCACTTCATTGAACCTGTCAGTTTTATCAATGGGAGACTTTTGGTCTTCTCCAACCTGTTGGTCTGCCTCTGAATCGAGGAGATGTTCTGGATTCAGCTGATTTATTTTTGAATTATTTTCTTGCTCTTGCGTTGAAAGATTTGTCTCAAAATCATGTGGTTGTTCTTGAGTCAGCTGATCGGTATCTGAAACACATGATTCTTTTGTAATCAGCTGATCTTTTTTTGGAACATTTTCTTGCTCTGTAGTCGGTAAATTTGTGTCTGAAACACGTAGTTGCTCTTCAGTCAGCTGATCGGTATCTGAAAGACATGACTTTTCTGTAATCAGCTGATCATCCTTAGAAACATCTTCTTGCTCCCGAGTTAGCAGATTTGTCTCTGAAACACGTGGTCGCTCTTCAGTCGGCCAATTGGTCTTTGAAGCACATAATTCTTCTGTAATCAGCTGATCTTCTTTTGGAACATTTTCTAGCTCTTGAGTTGGTATTTTTGTCTCTGAATTACGTGGCTGTCTTTCAGTCAGCTGATAGGTATCTGAAACACATGACTCTTCAGAAATCAGCTGATCATCTTCTGGAACATTTTCTAGCTCTTGACTCAGATGATTTAGCTCTGAAGCATATTGTTGTTCTATCACTGGCTGTGTCTCTTGAACCAGCAGGATTTTCTGAAATAATATTTTTCAAATTAAATTATTATTACAACATTAATCAGTTAAAAATGAATGCCAAATATTTAAAAATTGATTACATTTTGAATTTGATAATAAATATGCTAAAAATTTATAAAATACTAGGCCTTTAGTGCGCTTTGCGCCCATCTAGTATTTCAGTTGTGACCATGTTCTCTTTGTGTACATTGTAAAACAAAAACAAACAAAAATTTCGCGGATTTATAACAAAATTTCGTGGATTTTAAAATTTTCCTGAATCGAATTTTGTAACAAGCAAATTTTTGAAAATTCTATTATCCATAAACTTTCCCTGGTGTCACGCGAGGTCCCACAAAAAATTTGTGCCCGGTCGGTTCAGCCGTTTTGACGTTTATTGGATACAAAAAAAAACAGACAGACAAGCAAAGTATATATATAAAGTATAAATATTGACCTTCGGCTTGGAAGCTACTTCAAGTGAGGTTTTCCTTTTTTTCGGCAGATGTTCATTCCTTAAATATTTATAAATTGTAATAAAAAAGTTGATTGCATTAAAATAAATTCAATCATGTAGTGTTTGTTATTTAATAATGTCGATTTTTTAAATTTCAGAGTCAGATTGTCACACACTACGCATTACACAATACGCATACTAACTAGATTTAGGGATGTAGATTTTTACGAAACAAAAAACAGACTTATCTTCTATGCTTAAAGGGTCTTTTAAGTATGGGGGGAGTAAGAATATACATCCCCAACCCTAGAACTTCATATTCTATTTTTGATTCAATAATTTTTTTCAAATTCAAATAAATATTATGGATAAACAAAATCTATATAACTGGTTGGATACGAACCGGATGTGCTTTAAGGCCAGAACCGGATCTTTGAACGTGACATCACATCCTTAAACACAATCCCGTCTTAAATGCTTACTTAAATTCAGATAAAAAAGTTACTTACAGATATCCCAAACTTTTTATTGTTCAGTGTTCATTTTTATTAAAATTCAGTGGAAAAAAGCCATAAAACACATGTTTTTTAACTTTGATTTTCGAGATTTTCCTCCCCCGAAACTATTAAGATTTGAGGTTTCAAGTAAATCTTCTTCTAGATAAATGTGTTTTTAAAAATTGTAATGAAGACGACATTTTCCTTTGATCTTGCAAGCTCGTTCAGTTGTGAAGTTTTCCACCTCTATTTCTCCTAGATAACACAACTTTTTAGTAATCTTTACATTTTGGAAATATCATTGAATAATAATATTTCAAAATTTAAGGGGTGAATACGCAATATCTGGGATTGATAAGCTCATGAATTCTTGCGTAAATCTAAAATATAAATAATCTAAATAAATTTTCTTAATAAAAGAACTGAGTACTCGCCTTTTACTACTATTTTGTAATCCATAAATATTTGCCCCTGATAGTGGAAACTTAGATAATTCTAACATTGACATTTTGATCTAGCTGAACGTATCTATCTATATCTATATACATATCTAGCTTGGGATCCCAGCGTTGACCAGGTTTCTCGTAATTACTCCCGTCGTTTACCCGCACTTGGTCGATTTTACCGGGAAACTAAATTTTCGCAATTAAAGTCGACCCACCAAATTTTGAAACTTAAAACCAAGCCAAGATCATTCCCGTGGGGCTCCTTAGTTCCCCGATCAAAATTTGAGGCAAATCGGTCCAGAGGTTCTTTAGTAATGATCGGAAAAACAAACAGACAAACAGAGATTACAACTTCTATATATATAAAGTAATCTCTATTTATCTGTCTGTCTGTTTGTTTGTCCGATCATAACTCAGGAACCCTATAGACCGATTTGCCTCGAATTTCAATTGGGAAAGTCGGGAGAACCATAGGAATAAGTGGGTCGACTTTTATAGCGAACATTTATTTTCCAGGTAAAATCGACCAAATGCGGATAAACTATGAGTAACCTGGGCAGCACCGGGTTCCCAAGCTAGAAGATGTAAGTACTCTCTGTTTATCTATTTGTTTACAGATTTGCCTCAAATTTTGATTGGGGAACTTTATAAAATCACAAGAATGTTCTTAGCTTGCTTTATCAGTTCTTAGTTTAGTAGGTTTACTCTTCTAGGGAAATATTCCAGCACTTACACAAGAAACACCAAGTCCGGTCCAACTTAGAGCGTTTTAGTTTAGACTTAATTATTAAATGGCGGGCTTAGGTTGTAAACTTGCAATAAAATAGAAAATTAGAGTAAAAGTAGAGTAATCAGTTCCTTGGTAGAATTTTGTTAAACCTTGAACATTTCTTTAATTGTTCAGATATACTTTAAAATACAATCATTTAAGTGCCTAATGTTATAATTTTAAGCCTCCATTTCAGGAGGGGCATGCCCGATTCTCTTATTTGATTAATAATTTAGAAGATAACGTCGTTTTTCTGGCTTGAGAAGTGTTTAATTCTGATAATTTCTCTATTGTTTCTGAAGCAAGAAATGTATAAGTGACTTTGAAAGAGAAACCGCGAAATGAAGAAAAAAAAACCGTTTTTAACAACAAAAACATGGATACATAAATTCAACTTGATCAAACAAAGCTTTTGAGGGCACTATTGGGATATGTACAATTTACATGCCACTCTATCAATGGAGGGTCACTTGTAATTACGTGTACATTGTACAACCTCTTTAGACTAGAATTGATATACATTTCTTTATATTTGTACATAACAATTTATCAAACTGATCAAATATAATACCAAACTATATTTAAAAGTTTTTTTATTTTAAGATTTTTATTTACCCATCTCGTTCTTCTACTTGTTCTTCTACTTGCTCTTCTTTATTTTCAGTCTTCTTAGGTTTGTTTGTCTCAGTTTCTACATTTTTCTTCACGTCTTTTTCAACTAAAAAGAAAATTAATAATACTTTATTGTTAGCAGTGCTTAGGCTTCAATATTTACTTATTTTATATACAGATGAAAACTTTGTCTATTCTGATGATGTTTTTTTTTATCACAGGACTACATCATGATACTAGAAAAGTCAGCGGGTATAGGCTATAAATATGTTACTGTTTTGGTTACTTTTATAAATTGTTGTGTACTATATATCCTCTGTGTTTCAGATAAGAATACTCCTAGGCTTGGGGGTTTAATATATATATATAAGCTATTATTGTAAATATTCATTTCCAGAAAATAGTGTCACTGACTTTATTATGCTAGTACTCAGGTATATTAGTAATTTTATAAACTTTTCATTTTTTATTCTTTTCCCGTTTTACCGATCAGGTTTCGGTTTGTATTTTGCGGGTCCGGATCCAGGAATTCAAAATCCTCAGCACTGATATCTATGCTGTAGAAAAGGGAGTAGAGAAATAATGTTTAAGATATTGGAAACCTTAGCAGTAATGCACAATTTTACATCTAAGAACCTTGCAACTTTAAATAAGTCGATGAAACCGATATTTTTCCTTATATATCATATGTTTCTATGACTTTCTGCCATTGGTTTCTCTAAGCAAAGCAAATAGAAGATCCCCCACACCTAGAAAAATACCAGAAACTCCCATAGGTTTGTTTACACTTTTGGTGTACGGCAGTTTCCGGGTGGAATATTAACAAAGATCAGCCTGAATTTGTTTAATGTTTATATTTCTGTATGAAAATGCAGTACACTTCATTTGAAAACAAAGCTATGGTTGTTCCTGGTCAGCTGGTATATTCGTTGCCACTATCTTAAAATACTACAACTCGTAATTTGAAGTATCCTCTTATGAGAAAGATATTCTTATGGCTTGATAAGTAATTCATTCATTCTTACAATATCTCCATTTAAAAAACTTGGATATCTAATTCATGCTTAACAAAGGTACCGTTGTGAATCTGACAAGCCACTATATCAATAGTGTCACTTAAAATTACGCACATAGTCCCTTTGAGACACAACTAACCTTCATCCTTTATTAAGATCTGTGATTGTGCTTCAGTTTGCATCTGCTCTGCTGGTACTGTTGGAACTTCTTCTATAACAGTATTATGTATGTAACATGAATTAGGATATATATTTAATGTTAGAACCAGATTTAACAGACCTTTTTAAAGCGATGTCGTATGATGTTGTTGGAAATAAGATTTAAAACTGTTTTTTTTTTCAACTTAAGGCAATAAGGTACTAAACAATGACAGCAATTAAAAACCATTAACATTTTTGGTTTTAAACTTTTTGTGTTTCTTTACATGTTCATTGTTCAAGTCAAACTTTAAGAAAATCCATTAAGTCTCAATTCCCAGAAAGCATTCTTCTCCCTTCCCTTAAATCTACCTGATTCGCTAGTGTTGGCTTGGTTGAGAGCCCACTGCTTCACTAGTTTTCCCTTTTTTCCTCGAAACCCTTTCTCACCACGAGAAATTGAGTATAAATGCTTCATGCTAATTTCAAGACCTAAATAGGGTAATGTTACATCGTCTATTTGGCGTAGGTCAGAAGTGGAGTATAGCGGATTTGCGTAGGTCGAAAAATACACCACTCTAAATAGTAAAGGTGCGAAATTTTTCTGAAACAATTTTACAGAAGCAGAGCAGTATTCTTCTAGGAATACTAAGACATGTTTATTAAATGCATTCTCACAAATGTTAAAATCTCTAGTATAGAGAAAATGGAAATTTTGGAAAACTTATTGAATTGGATATTGTGTTAAATATCCGAATTCATATCAATTTACAGAATTGAAAAATATTGAAATTTGATCAAGTCAGGTCAAATAAACACTTTTTGGATTATTAAATGAAATTTATTTCCCGCGATTTATCAATATTTTTAAATTCTGCAAATTGTTTTGAAATCAAGTTTTCAAACTGGTTCCATGGATATCCATGTTTTTTACGTTTTTCATTTTCACTAAAACTACCAATTTTTCCTTAAACTTAATCATTAGAGGCGCCCATTTTTGAATTTTGTGAAAAATGTATTTTTTAAACATGCCTTAGATTTCAAAGTGGAATATTTCTTGCTTCTGTAAAATGAGTTCAGAAAATGCCCCCCCCCCCCCCCCCGCGCTAAATAGTAAAGCATAAATGCTTTACGCTAACTTTAAACACCTAAAAAACAAAGTTAAGCACTGTTTTACAAAAAATTATTTAAAGGTTTGCAGGGATCATTTTAAATTGGAAAAATATTGAAAAAAGTGAAACAAATGAAAAAATATTTTTTTGGTAAAGAAAAATCCGCAAAACTATTTTTAGTGACAAATTATTTTTTCTTCAAATATCAATTAGACAATGTTTTTTCTATTGTATTCCAAAGTTTCATAAAAATCTTTTGTATTAAAAGAGCTTTCAGAAAAAATCCGCAAAAAATAACAGTTTACTTTATAAAGATGACAAAATGAAACTTTCTACAGAAAAAAATTATGCTATTTAAATGTAGATAATTCATAATAGGGAGATTTTGTAAACAGTAAGCACATTTTAGATGTTCCATTCCTTAAAATTTGGTCCAGATTACACGAACAATTTTTTGCGGATTTTTTGTTTTAGCTCTTTAATTTTTCAATAGATTTTTATAAAATGTTAGAACTGAATATCCTTAACATTTTACAATAAAGATCCGAGGAAAAATAAATTTAGCGTAAATGTTAGAATTTCTTCTAATGGTGTAAATACCCGTATCTTCTTTAATCATCTGTTGCAGCTGCCTTGTACCAACTTGTTGTCTGAACTGAGATAATATCTTGGTAGTCTTGCCTACAGATCATTCCACTTAGATTTTCAATAACTGTATAAGAAAACTTGTTGAGGAATGACTCCGGAGTTAGGTAAATTCGAACTTATTTTTATTATATACGGTGAAATGAAAATAACGTTGATTGAACAATCATTACCCCAGAAGTAAGTTATGTATTTTTCTAGGGTTTTATTTGCTTAATTGGAAAAAATAATTCAACTTTTGGGTAAAAAGTATCAAGAAGAAAGAAAAAATTGTCTATTGAGGTTTTTTTTATTCCCCCCCCCAATTTATAAAAATCAAACCCCCCAGACAGTGGGGGGTAATTCTTAAAAATATACACCCCTGAAAACATTAGATTCTTTACTATTTGCATAGTAAGTCAACTTATGAGTCAACTTGTCAGAAGGATAAACTTAATTTTTAATACTTGATTTCAACGGATAAAGTTAAAAATCTGTGATGCTCTTCTTACACCCTGTAATATTTACTTATGATTTTTGTTTGCAACTACCTCCATTATTAACTTTTTTTTATAGATTTCCAAATGAAATGCAATAAGATAAATCTGAAGTGTATGGATCCCTAAAGATTTCTTGGGAGGAGTTGTTTTTCTAAACAAACTTGGTTGAATCTCAGATCTCTTAGATAACACGAATTCTGAGCTGCAGCTTGCAACAGGATTTATCTGGTCAGATTCCTTCTCTTTTTGTTTCAGGGATCCTTGAGAGAACATGATTATGTAATGTTTCAGTTTTCAACCCATCAGTAATAAGGGCACTACAACATTTTGCTAGTGTCATTACTTGTTTTAAATGAAAAACATCCCCAATTACACTTCTAAATACCGCGGCAAGGACAGTGTAGCGTGACGAGCCCTGCGACTAGGTGACACTAAAGAAGTTTTTCAAAGAGGAACATGACCTTTATCAAAAATGACATGTAGGAAAAATGCTACTAGCAAACTGTAGTAGTCCTGTGATAAGTAATTTAAAGATGATGTATGTATTGATAGATACCTGACAACTTTCTTTTGAGTTTTTTAATCTTAGGTTGGTGAATGGAATGCTTTTTGCTATGAATCTGCAGTTTCTCCTTATTGGTGAATACTTTGGTAACTTCTGAACATTTATATCTGTCTGGCGTAGCTTCTCCCATTCCCACCTTCAAAGTTTCAGGAGCATGAGGATTTGATTCCTTAGGCGTGCTTGCAATATTTAAGTTGGTTTCAGTTTCAGAATGATGTCTAGAAATGTGAACACTTAGTGCTTTGTTGGTTTTAAAACTATCTGGACATTTTGTGCAACATATTTTGATGGATTTGGGCACTTGAGCTGGTAGCTCAAAGTATGTATGGTCTACTGGATACCCAATTGCTTTGAAAAAATCAATTATCTTAGAATCCATTCCAATTGGCTTTCCTTCGACAAACTCATGAACATCGCTAATTTTCTTCATCAACCAGCAAATGTCATCCTTTGCTATTTCAGGTTTTGTCATCATCTGAGAAAGAAAAATCACTACATGCATTAGCGGAATATTGTAGATAGTACTTGATGCCTCGGTGCATTTAGTCAGGTAATCCTTAAGTAAAAGGTACCTCTTCACAGTCTGAAGTTTGGCCAATGTGATAGAGGATGTATCCTCAAGCTGATTGATAATTTTGTCCAATATGGCAATATTTGCTGGTGTCTTTATAACACTTTCTAAATATCTTTCTAATATTAAAGGATTTGTGATGGTAAAGTTCAAATTAACTGTTTCCTTTGACTCCGGTTCATTGATTGTTTCTTCACAAAATTGTTTGAAATTTTCAACCCATGGCGAAGTTTCTGCTTGAACAATTGATACAACTTTTACACTGGTAGCAAACCTCTCTGGAATGGGAGTGTCAAAGTTATCCTCGCTAGAATCATTAAATTCCGGAAGATCTTTCTCTAATCCATCATTTCCTGGAAATTTATTGAGAAATGTCAGAAATCCTTTACTATGCTTCATAGCATAATGAGTTTGCAAGTGCATCTCAACTGGGAAAGGATAGGAAAAATTGCACAGTTTGCAAATGGTTTGATTTTTACCATGCATTCCCACCTTTTCTAACTCTTTTTTCAACTGTTTGAGATAGTGAAGTGACAACAAGTGTGAGATCATTTTCTTTTTTAATACTTTTCTTTTGCAAATACGACAGCACTGAAGGGTGTCTCGTCTTTTTGTCTTGAGAAGACTGGCTAATTTCATGTTGTCTGTTTTATTTGATATTCCACTCATCAGGATTTCATCCTCAGCATCTTGTCCGAGGGAATCACTTTGGGTGTAATCATCAATTATGATTACATCCTCTTCCTCTATTTTTGTAATTGGCTTGTGAAAGGGCCTTAAACTGTTGAAAGTGATTTGAATTGTGCCTCTTGGATACACGTGTAAAAAACGATAAATAAAATTATGTTCCACTGCATAGTGTCTGGTTATGAGGATTTTCCAGTCTGATTCTCTGAAGAAGTCTGCCTCACAAAAATCACACTTGGATGTTGGAGATACGGTAGAACTTAGCAAACGCTCAAAACTTCCCCTGTAATGATTATCGAATACATGGTTCTTCATATCACTGAAACTAAAGTTTTCCATACAATCAGTACACTGTAAGTTTTTTAATTCCTCCATCCTGACACTTTGTGACACCTCAGAATCACTTATAATGTTGTGAGATATCTTTAGATGCTCAAACATCGCGGATTTCTCATGTGATTCGAAATTGCACAACTTGCAAGACCAGGAAACATATTTTATGAGGATTCTGTTGTGGACTAAAGCAAGATGTTTGATCAATCTGGTTCTATCATGGAAAGGTTTCATGCAGTCATTACAGCAACTACTATTTCCTATCAGGCTTTCAAACTTTTTGAAATAGTGTGTTAGTCCATAGTGATGCACCACTTCCAACAGGTTCTGACACTGAACAGGACAGGAAGGGCAAGAAACTGTTCTTCTTGAAATGTATTTTTCCAATAATTCCAGGAACTGAAAGTCAAAGTTTTCTTCCAGTTTCAGGTAGAGATTGAGTCTTGATAATTTATGCAGAGATAGCATATGTTGAAAGGCAATTGATTCTTTAGCATCAAAGTTATGATAGCCTTTCTTTCCAATAAGATGGTCTACCACAAAATCATACCTTGCCAATAGAGGGTTGAACAAATTTGATCTGAGCCGGTGATAAAAAAGTAGATTTTCTGAAACATTAACTCTAACAAAGTCAGAGTCAGCTCGGTCGGGAGTCATAAGCAGCTTTCTTACTTCATCAACATCTGAACCTTTGGTGTTACTTTTTTCTGCCAATTTCATAAGATCAATAAACTTTTTTGTCTCAAGAGCTGGATTTGTTAAAGGTGTAAATGGTTGAACTGCCTTTGTCCAGTACTCCACAATATTGTAGATGCCTAGTTTAAGCTTTGTCACTTCAAAGGCAGATAGTTTGCTGCACTTAGCAAGCTCAACATCCTTGGTCATTTTTATGTACAATTCTGGGGAAAGTCTTGAACCTAGTGTTTTCTTGTATAAGTCAAAAGATTTCTGAATACTAACTAAGTTTGATGATGCATTGTTTTTATTTGTTTCTAGGTTGTAAAGTAAAGATTTTAACACTGGTTCTGGAGTTTGATTATTACTAAATGATACTGAATACTGATTGCCTGCTCTGTAGTTTGAGACATTATCGGTCCCTTTAAATCCAGTGCAATTGGAAGGTTCTTGCTGCAGCTTCTGTCTGTCATAAGCATTAATCAAACAATTTTCATACCCTGGAGCTGCTGGAGGTTTATTACTAGATGGTTGAGCCACCAGGGAGTCTATTGGGACAAGTGACAATTTTCCTGGTTGTCTCTTACTTTCTGATGAGGACACAAGAGACTCTACTGGTACTATAGGCAACTTTTTTTCTTTAAATAAAGTTGGATTATTTGGTCTAACAGAATTACTTCTACAAGTTGAAGTTTTACTGCTCTTAACTTTATTAAGAATTGGATTGGGGTCCTTGTAAGAAGAACTAGACATTTCTAAACTTGTCAACTTAAGATTAGCGGAGGTACTCCCAGAATGATTTCCAATCGACATAAAGGCTTGATCTGGGGAATCTGGTAATGATGCTAACATTCATATTATAAACAAAAGTTCTTTTAAATAAAATATAGTTTCATACAAGTTTTCCAAAATACACACCCTTGCATTGCATCAAGTACTTCAGACCAATATCTATATAAACCAAGAGTGAAAATGGTCCAAAAAAGAATAATGAAAAATATAAAGTCTTTTCCATGATCAAATAAAAAACCCATCATTACTTCTGTATCTTTTTACCATACACTTGATGTTTATTTGCAAATACATGAAATAAATTTATAGTGAAGACTGAAGGCAAACTTAAATTTAAGTGATTTTCCATTTGAAGAGTGGTTTGCCCGATTCACAGCGATAACCTTTGTCTGGTCAAAGAAGAAGAAAGAAGCTTACATGGTTTAGCATGGTGAAAAAGCTAGGAATTGTTGGTAAGCTTGTAAGCAAGCAGTTTTATTTAAAATAAATATTATTATGTATTTTCTGGGAGACATAAGAAATCTTGTTTTTTGGTATGCAACAATTTTTATTGAATCCCGCTAATCTAAAAACTTACTTAGGCAGGTCCTTGTTTAAACCAGAAATGTAATTTACTCTAAGAAAAATCAGAATCCATTTAAATTTATATTGGCTCTAACTTGACTTAGCAAACGATACATTTTCTTAAAAGCAGCGTCATATACAAAATATTTAAGATTCTATGAATCATAGTTTAGGAGTTCCCACTTCAGTAAACTAAAATTATTAGCACTATATTTTCTGCAAAAATAAAAATAATATCTTCGTCAACAATGATCAGATACAGGTTTAAAGGTAATGTTGTAAATCAGATATAAGAAATAAAGAAAATAAATGAAAGGTCCCTTCCATAAAGATAGTTTAAAAATGATCTGAATGTTAGTCAATATCCCTAGTAGTTTGATGTATTCAACACAAGCTGTTTTAGATCTGAAGGAAAATTTCAGATCTGGACTTAAGTAGTCTCTGTCCACGTGATTGGTTCTTCTCTTTCTCGACCAAACCTAGATATTGGAATTTTGAGATCTTTCTCATTTCATTTTTTGTATACTACTACTAGGAATTCAAAGAAATATTATTAAAATTGCAATTTTTATCTAAATCAAAAATATTTAAGTTAGAGTTATGGTCCAAAATTATTTTTTAGTTATCACAAAAACAATTCATAAATATTATTTTGCCCTAAATTGACCACTACCATTTTCAAAATTTTAATTTTTTTCCCTCTCCTTTTTTAACATTTTCTTTTCCTTGATTTTCCGCCAACAGTTTTTAAATTTGGCAAAAAATACATGTTAAAAACATGATTTACCATTTCTGGTAGCATTCAATTTTTATCTTCATTATGTAAAGGATTTAAGAGAAATCAAAACCCATACACTCTACAGTACAAACAAAAACGAAGGTGAAAATGTGCACAATAATATAAGAGCACTTGACAACAGATAAAAACCTAAAAACGATTTTTGTGTAAAAATGTAAAAATTTAAAGTATTCGCATTTTACTGCGTTCCTCGAAATTATCAAATTGTCCACTCTCCCTTGAA
The DNA here is from genome assembly GCF_000591075.1 of Eurytemora carolleeae. Taxonomy (NCBI): domain Eukaryota; kingdom Metazoa; phylum Arthropoda; class Copepoda; order Calanoida; family Temoridae; genus Eurytemora; species Eurytemora carolleeae. The sequence continues at coordinate 17,014 of NW_019397640.1, read as the reverse complement.
AACCACAAAATTTATATCTATTTATGTCATTGTAATGGGTATTATTAAGAGCGAAAAAGTTTTTGTTGGGATTTTTATTTTTTCTAGTTTATTTTGATCGAAAACAAACTAGAAAAATTAAAATCACAGCAAAACATTTTCGCACGCATGATACCCATTTCAATAACATATATAGTTTTATTCAGTTTTACTCAAATTATTTAAAAGCAGGTCAATAAAGTTACTTAATCATTACAAATTTTATTAAATATTTTTTCTTGCTAATTTTGGCTAAAACTTGATGAAACATTCAGCACATAGGAAGGTTTTAATAATCTTTCAATTAGAAAACAGTCAAGATTTGCGCTATGAGCACAATTTTTTTTGGCAGATTTTGGTTGATATTTTGCCCCTTGGATTCGGATCCAGGAAGCCAACATGTTGCGGATTCAATGGATCGGGATACTGAAAACTTTGTATAATTTACCTTAAATCCTTCAGGAAGAGTTGAGTCAATCTATAACATATTTCTTAACTTAAAACTTAGTTATAATAACAATTTACAAAGGTGAACTAAAGCATAACATATATGAAATTAGAATTGAGAGCGGCACAATTTTTAAAACGGATTTGATCAAATCGCTTTAGAAAAAATATAACCGAAATTTGTAATTTATTACGAGATTTTAAACTTGTATTTGTTTTGAGTAATTTCAACCTCAATTATGGAATTTAATAAAATTAAAGTTTTCTACGGAAAAACAAAACGACCATTTTTGCAAAATGAGTATTTTCTTACAAGCCTTCCTAAAAGTTAGTTTTTATAAAAAAAAACTAATAAATACTAAACAAACAATGTTTGAAGTTTATATTAAAAAGGAAGTAAAAAAAACAAAAACGGTAAAAAAGCTTTCAAGTTAAGAAAAATTTCCGTTGTATATTTGTGTGTGTCTGCTAGCAAGATCTTCTTACACTGGTTAGGTTTACTGGGGAAATATTCACTTTTTCTCATCCGTTCCTAGAACAAACATCATGGATAAAGGGTCTGTGTTCCTAGAACAAACATCATGGATAAAGGGACTGTGTTCCTAGAACAAACATCATGGATAAAGGGACTGTGTTCCTAGAACAAACATCATGGATAAAGGGTCTGTGTTCCTAGAACAAATATCATGGATAAAGGGACTGTGTTTCTAGAACAAATATCATGGATAAAGGGACTGTACACGTAATTTTAAGTGACCCTTTATTTATAAAGTCGCATGTTCTAATCAGTCTGAGCTCTAAACATCTTTGTATTATTAAACATTATGTACTATAGGGACCAACAAATTAGTTTTTTTTTTCTCGAATTTTGATTGAAATTTTGTCACTTGGATCTTCAGATCCGCACATCTTAACAATTCCGCATATTTATGCAGATTCGGAAAAAGGGAGCTAAACTGTTGCGGATCCAATGTATTCTAATTTTACTGATATAAAAGAAACAAAATCTTACCTCAATATCGGCAGGAATTGAATATTTTAGTTTTGACAAATCTCTGTTGGCCCAATTTATCTAAATATATTTTTTTGAAGGAACTGTGGCCGAATTTAAAGAATTTGAGCGGCGGTTTAAATTTAAGCCGCGGTTTAAATATGATTGGTTCCACTTAAAATTGTATCACATGTTTCAAGATTTAAGCCGGCGCTTAATTTAAGCCGGGTTTTGCCGGATTTAAACCGCGGCTCAAATTCTTTAAATTCCATCTCTGTAAACATAAGTTTGATTGATTTTTTAATAAAACGTTTGACGAAGGTACCGTGGTACCGTTATACCATCCTCTCGGCAAAACTGATGGGAATATCCTTGTTTTTCTCACTTAAAATTAATAATTTTCGATCGTTATGTTTTGTTTTTCTTTCACATGGTTATTAGGATTACGGTTTAAATAGAACTACTAGTGATTTAGACATCAAAAGAGGGGCTACAATTAGTAGTTTGGTTTATTAAAATCCAGTAGTTCGGTTTATTTAAATCCAGTAGTTCGGTTAATTTACATCCAGTAGTTCGGTTTATATACATCGAATAGTTCGGTTAATTTAAATTCAGTAGTTCGGTTTATTTACATCCAGTAGTTCGGTTTATTTACATCCAGTAGTTCGGTTTATTTACATCGAATAGTTCGGTTTATTTACATCCAGAAGTTCGGTTTATTTACATCCAGTAGTTCGGTTTATTTATATAAGTTTTAATTGTCTAATAAATTGATTAATCACCTTTGATGTTCATCAGGATCTTCTGATCGAAATTTAAAAATTTGTTATCAATGATTTTGGTTTCAAAGGATGGATAGCGGAATCCAGTTGAAACATTACTCTCTTTAGTTTGATCTAATTCCTCCTCTTGTTGAACAAGTAAACTTTCTTGATGATCATGGTCTTGTGCAATTTGAGTAAATTCTTTCTTAGAAGCTTCCAACTGTTCATTTTCCTCATACAGAAAAGTTTTATCCTCAAGAACTGTTTCTTCCACAATTTCAAATTCATCTTCAATAAATGTCTCATCAGCAAGCGCAAGAGCAGAAAATTTCTCATATCCAGGAGACTCTTCTGCATTCATCATATCAACAGATGTTTGAGCAATAAGCATATCAGCATGGGCCTGAATATCAGGCGTATCAGCATGGGCCTGATAATCAAGCGTAACAGTTTGGGCCTGATCATCAAGCGTATCAGCTTGGGCCTGATTATCAAGCGTATCAGCATGGACCTGATCATCAAACGTATCAGCATGGGTCTGATTATCAAGCGTATCAGCATTGGCCTGATCATCAAGTGTATCAGCATGGGCCTGATCATCAAGCGTATCAGCATGGGCATGATTATCAAGCGTATCAGCTTGGGCCTGATCATCAAGCGTATCAGCTTGGGCCTGATCATCAAGCGGAGCAGCATAAGCCTGATTAGCAAGTGTTTCGTCAGCTGACGTTTCATCAGAAAGATTTTCATCAACAAATGGCATGAAAGACTTGTTACAGCATTTTTCTACATCAGGTTCAGGTTCCTATAAGTTTAAATTCAAAATTTATCTTCAAAGTAGGCGATTTGGTTTGTTTGTTTGAATACAATAGACGTCAATTCGGCCAAAACTTTCTGTGTAAGAATTTGACCCAAGGGAAAGCTTATGGCCGGTCAGCATTAAAGTTATTGTCAAGAAAATTTGATAAAAACAAATATAATGTTATGTAGGTAGAAAAAGGCAACTTAAAGAACAATATTAATATTTAGAAAAAAAAGTGAACGATGCTCCTTAAAAGCCTTTTTAAAATAAATGATCAACACACACTTAAAGTTAATTAACCTAATTTCCTAATCAGAATAAAAGAATTGGAGTATTTTGAAGACCAATTTTGTTTGCTTTCGAATTCTGTGACAAAACTATTTTGAATTATAATCAGTAATATCACAAAAACTTAAAACATTTGAATTTGAAGTAAATTAAAAAAATTCAGAACCTGTTCTTTCGGATCATCATCCTCAGGGGGTTCAAAGAAGATGTTTTCTATCAGTCTTGATCCATTTATCTGATCACTTTGATCCTCGTTGCTTTCATTTTCATCATCTTGATCATTATCATCCTCTGGATCATTATCATCATCTTGATCATTATCATCATCTTGATCATTATCATCATCTTGATCATTATCATCATCTTGATCATTATCATCATCTTGATCATTATCATCCTCTGGATCATTATCATAATCTTGATCATTATCATAATCTTGATCATTATCATTATCTTGATCATTATCTTCTTTATCATTTTCATCATCATCATTATCTTCATCTGGCTCATTTTCATCGCCTTCGTGTCTGTTTGCTATTTCTTCCATTCCTTCTCCGATTTCCCATGGTTCGTCTTCGATTTCATTTATCTCCATTTTTAAATTACGCAGTTCATTCTCTCTGGAAAAATCCAAAATTCTATACAAATTCTTATTGGCTCTAAAACTGACTAAAAATAGGTTTTTCCCGGATATTCTGCATTCATCTCGCGGATTTGTTATTTTTCTCTTAAGCAAGAAAATATGTTTTATTAAAAAATAACATTCGTTTTGTGATATTTTAGTGTGTATAATTTTTTCATAACAACAGAGTATGGCGGTTCAGAACTGTCCACTGAACAACAGTACATTTCAAAAGGTTCTTGCAGTACAGTACATTAATCTACTCGGGCGGGTATCTCCCCTGTTTCTCTGTACTTTTCTCTAAAAAGATTCCTTTCTGCTTCTGTTTCAGGCACTAGTGGGTACAAGCCCTGAAATGTTCAAATTTGAATATACACTAACAACAAAATAATCAATGATATATTCTTTGGAGAAAAAAATAATTGCAAAATAATATGTCTCTTAAAAAGTGTCTGTAGGAAGGAATGGCGTTAAAAATATAGTTTCAAAATGTTAACTGCACTTTTTGTAAGAATATCACTACTTTAAATAATCACAGTAGCGCTTCACGTTTTTTTTAATCCTGTTAAAACGGCAATGTTGTGCGGTTATAAATAAAATAATCGATCACAAAGACTGGCATAATTATATATTATAATACTAAAAAGATTTTTCAATGAATTAATCAAATTTAAATATCAAGCAATTAACAAACCTGTCTTCTTCTTGCAAACTTAACATTCATCCAGAAGGTTTTACAACTCTTATAATTCTCAAACTAAAAAAGAGAAAATAATAAAACCCGCCATTTTGTTTGCAGGATAAAAATCCGCGAACTGAAAGCTTGAAATCTACCTGAAGAGTACACTTTGATTTGTCGAATCCGTTATCACTGATACAGGACATAGAGAGTTTACTCTCCTTCCAGCAAGGATCCTTGTTCTCGGTAATCCTAAATAAAAATTCATTTATTAAGGAAATTCAAATCTGGATAAATGAAATATTGAAAATATTAAAACTTTTAGGAACGGAAAAAAAAATGTTTGCAAATATAATTTATTTTGAATGGATTTAACATGAAAACACAACCTTTATGACCTGTCCGTAGAAACCACGAGTAATTTTAAATGGAATAGTGGTAAAAGTATCAAATGAAGGACCACTTCATTTTACGTGAAGAGTTTCGTTAAAAGAAAAATTTGACCCGAATAGTTGTTGGACTTGAGGAGCAAAATTTTGAATGACGTGTATCTGACCAACTCATAATTTCATCACGGAAAAAAAAAAAACACAATTGATAAATCTGTAGCAAAGAAATTAGAGTTTAACATTTTATGGATCCTATGTATATCAAAAAAGCCAATTCAATTCAATTCAAAAATACTAATATGATATTTTTAAGTGTGTTTGATCATAATCTACCCATAATCTAGCAACAAAAAGAAATTTGTAATATTGAGTTTTAGCCATGTTTACCAAAATGTATGACTTGTAGGTTTTCTTTTTAACGAAGACGAAGGTTAGAAATGTATGTCATCACCTTGAGGCATCCCAAGACTTCCCCATTTTATCTTAAAGTTTCCCGCGGTTTTCTACAAAAAAATTTCCCGGATTTTTCTTGTCTTGAAAACTTCGCAAATTACATTTTACTCTGAAACTAAACAAGGAAATCTGAATGAATTTTATTATTGACTGAATATTTTAGTTATCTGGCAACGCTCTTCTCTACTCTTATTCCTTCCTTCAGTCGGGTTTAGGATCCTTGGGCGAACTTGATTTGCTCTTCTCTGCAAATAAAAATTAAAAACGTATATTCATCAAAACAAAATAATAATAATAATAACTGTACAAACAAAATAAAAAGTCATTAAAAGTCATTAAATGTCATTAAATGTCATTAAAGGTCATTAAATGTCATTAAATGCCATTAAAAGTCATTTAAAGTCATTAAATGTAATTAAATGTCATTAGATAGATAGATAGATAGAGATAGATAGATAGATAGATACAGATAGATAGATAGATAGATAGATTAATAAATAGATAGATAGATAGATAGAGATAGATAGATATAGATAGATAGATAGATACAGATATATAGATAGATAGATACAGATATATAGATAGATACAGATAGATGATAGATAGATAGATAGATACAGATAGATAGATAGAAAGAAAGATAGTCAGGCAAATAGATGGATAGATGAACAGAAAAGATTGGGGGTTACACTACTAGACGTGAAAGATAACTAAGTTCTAGTTTAAATACTGAACCCTTGTCCCTCACCCTTCTATTAATAAGGAACCAAAAAACAGTAGAAAGAAAGACATGCAAAATTATTTCAATACAGGGGGAGTAATCTCATGTTTCCCTGCTTTACTTGATCACATATATATTATTTACTTAATTATTCATAATATTTACTTACTTGTACATAATACTAACGTTTGTACATCCCCCCAGGCTACCCAGTTCACAGGCCTGTACAAAATATAAGTTAGGACACATTCCTTTGTAAAATCAAAAATGAAACAAAAAATAAGAAAACAAGACGTTTTTGACACAAAGAAAGCATGAACAAATAAAATATGGAAGAAAAAGCCTTTTACAACAAATTAAAGATGAAAAAGAATAAAAAAATTTTTTCAACATATTCTATTGATAAAAAAACACGACCCTTAGCCACGGATATATTTCAATACAGATATAAATTATCATTTTTACCATTAAACTGTATTTAAAGGCGTGCTCCAAATCTTTCTTGCACACGTCCTTCATCCCACTGAACATCAATCAATCAATTAATCAATCAATTAATCATTTAATCAATCAACCAATCAACCAATCGACCAATCAATCAGTCAATCAAAAACCTAACCTTAATCTATAACTAAATCTGTCAATAAAATACTGAATCAATTCTATCAATCAATTAATCAGATATCAATAAAATGGCCAATAAAACAGAAAATCAATTACCTAATTAATAAATCAAATTATATAATCTAATAATATAATTTAATAATATAATTAATTAATCAATAAGTCAATAAAATAATTACACATTTTATGAATTAGTAAGTTAATAAAAAACTCACTTAATCAATCAATCAATCAATCAATGGTAAAATATTTAAAAGCAAAGAAAAGAATTAACTTAATAAAAAAAGAAGCATAGCGATGACACCCCTCTGCAAGATTCCCTTCCTCGCAAGATTTCCTGAATCAAAAAATAATTTCTATTTTTTTATTAAAGTTTTCTAACTTTAGCTTTAAAGATATTGTTCATTTATCTAAAACTAGTTCCGAAATGCCATTGCTTAAAACATTTATTGTCGTTGTGAGAGTCATGAGAAATTTTTAAACTTTGATAAGTGTGACAAAAAAATAGCAGTAAATGTAATTTTTAGTGACCTTTGATAGGTAAATTGGCATGCCCGATTTACAACGGTACCCTAAAATTTGCCTGAGCCCGAGATTTAAAAACTTCGGCTCGAGCCTTAATTCCTTAATACCCGACGTTAAGGCACAATCTTCGACCCAACTCTGATTACAGCTTGTGTCACGTGATTGACAGCTGCGATATCTTCGGCTCGACTTAAGTAGTTAGGCCCAATGAAAATAAAAACAACCTTGGTTGGTTTTAGTAGAGAATAAGGCTCAATGTTGAGAATTGTTCTCATAAAAACCCGTAATGCACCAATTCCTACCTTGAAAATTCGCCAAATAGAATATCAAACCGGTTTTTTAAACTCAACTCTGTGGAAATAAGATGCAGCTTGAATCCGAAAGATCAAGCTGTAAATAAGGCCCAACGACAGCTTAGCCCCGAGTCGTATTTTTCCGAATATTTTAAATCGCGGGCTCAGATCAAGTATAAATTATATATCAATGTACTGGTGATTTTAGGTGTACAGTCAATTTATTAGATAGTAACAGATTTTTACCTGAAAAATTCTAAACCCCGTTTTGGATTGGGAGGCTCGGCTCTATGGTACAACTAGAAACAATCATTCAATCAATAACACGGATTATATTGACCAGACGGTATAGCAAAGATTGAATTGAACTGGACAAACACTAAACCAACAAATCTGCAAACCAGCCCTCCAAGCTCCAACCAACCAACCAATTAACAATAATCAACAAACCAACAAATTAAAAATCCAACCAACTAACCAACAAATTGACAATCAACCAACCAACCAACCAATCAATCAACCAATTCGCAATACAGCCCTCCAACCAACAAATCAGCAAACCAAGCCTCCAACCCGCGAACCAACCCAACGAACCAACCAACCAACCCACCAACCATACCACCTACTACCCACCCAATCAATCAACCAACCTACTAACCGATCAACCAATCAATCAACCAACAAACCAATCAACAAATCAATCAACCACCTAACCAACCAATCAACCAACTTACAAATTTACTTGCCATCTTACTAACCAACTTACTAACCAACTTACTAACCAACTTACCAACCAACCAACCAACCAACCAACCAACCAACCAACCAACCAACCAACCAACCAACCAACCTACCTTATCTGAAGGTTTGGCAGTATCTAGAATGCCGGCGGAGAGACAGGATGAATGATAATCTAGCTCACAACCCTATATAGATAATAGATAGATAGATATATGGTAAGACAGACAGACGTACGACGGACAATCAGACGGACAGTTACGATTTATTGGGATGTCATAATAGATAGATAGATAGAGAACCATAAATAGATCTATAGTTATATATATATATTTATAAAGAGATGGATAAATTATAACAAGATAGATAGATAGACGGACCAAGATCGAGTATAAAAAAGGTTATTTATAGATATTTAAGGGGTATATATTTCTAGAGATTTGTTTGAACGTCAGTTTAGTTAGCTGGAGCGGTACATTGTTAAGGTTTTTTTGGACAACAAAAAGATTTAAAATTTTTTTAAAATATTTATTTGGTGCTTAAAAACTTGTTAATAAAATGACATGATATGAATTTCGGTAACTGTCTCAAAACCAGGATATGTTCCAAAAACGCGACATGAGCTGAAATCCAGTAATTGTCTCAAAACCAGGATATGTTATGAAAACGCGAAATGAGTTGAAATCCGGTAAATGTTTCAAAATAGGGATATGTTCGAAAATGAAATCAAGAATCATCAAAAACTAATTCTCACATCATATCATTAATTTAAAATTGACAGTTTTTGTTTCCATATACAGTTTTAGCCATTTTTTTTATAAATATATGGTGTAATTTTGTTCTAATCGACTTGGATTGAAAGATATATACTCTTGAAAAAGATAACTTTGCAGATTTGGTCCATTTCTAACACTCAGTGCTAGAAAAGGGCCAAGTGTTAGTTTTGTAACTAATATCCCCTGTATTAGAAAAAGAAAAGAGCATAATTATGAAAAAAACCTTTTTGAAAAATGAAAATGCTAAATCTCCATCTTGTTCACAGGCTTTTCCAAACCATCGGTAGCCAGCTGCCTTCAGTAAAAGTTAAGTTAAAATGATGATGATAAAACAATAATGATAAATGATATTGTTGAAAATAATGATGATAATTACAACATGAGCATAACAGTTGAGTAAACATATGATAACATTAACAATACTGTAAGGGTGAAACTATTTTAGGGAAACTAGCAAAAAGTGGTAATAATGTAGATTATAATGATAATAATAATAATAATAATAATAATATTACTAATATAATATCATAATAACATAATAACATTAATGAAAATTAAATTAATAATAATAAAAATAATATCATAATATCATTATAATATAATAACATTAATGAAAATTAAATTAATAATAATAAAAACAGTAACAATAATAGTAATGCAAGTGACCTTATGACAGGAATGCCCAAAGTTATAATCTGTACAGTTTAGCTCGTATGTCTTGTACGCCTAAAAAAATCACCAAACCTATGAATTCTAACACATTTTAAAAAATTGTCTGTTATATTATGATTCTTTGAAACTTGCAATGTCATGGGAATTGTTCTGAGAGAATTGGTAGGCACTGATAGAAGTGACGCATACATATGGAAAGGGGCTCAGGTTGATGGGAAGCTTCGTAGACTCGTGGAAACTGACACAGCCTTCTTTTGAAAAAGGGTGTAGGCTGAAATTGATGAGAAGTTACACAAACTAATGGGAAATGACGCGGAATGATTAGAAAGGGCGTAGCCTGAAATTGACACAAACGCATAGGAAGTGACACATACTGATTGGAAGTGACAAAGAAAAACTTGGGAAATGACACGAACGGATGGGAAGTGACACAAAAGAATGTTAAGGGACAGAGATTGATGGGAAGTGACACAAACTGGTGGGAATTGAGATGACATTGTTTGGCGGGAAATGCGTAAACTTGTGATACTTTCGAGCTAGGTCTAGGTTAGGTTTCCTTAGAGAAATCTTTCTTAATACTCTCCCAGTAATCTCCGAGGAGATGACAGGACTTGGGATTCTTCTCCTGGTAACAGCCAAACCTAGACAGTTAAATTAATCAATCAATCAGTCAGAACCAAACCAAGGAAGTACAATTAATCAATCAAAACTAGGTAGTCCCATTAATTAATCAGTGAGATCCAAACTTAGGTAATTAAATCGATTCATCTATCAGAACCAAAATTGCAGTTCAATCAATCAATCAATCAATCATAACCAACCCTAGTTAGTTTAATTGATCGATCGATCAATCAAACTATCAATCGGAATTTCAGGATACCTTTTTTAACGTTAGATAATATCTTATCATTTTCAAGTGAAATGCACATTATTTTTTTGCTGAACACTTTTGAATTAAAACTGTAAAAGTAATTTTAAGTGACCCTCCAATAAAGAGTGACATGTCCGTTGTCCGATTTACAACGGTACTCCTAAAACTTTGTCTGATTAAGCATACATTACAAATCTTTTTTGTTTTGTTTTTAGCCTCAGAACAACCGAAAAATTAAACACTTTAGAACGACATTATCTTCCATATAATGGACCAGATTAAGGTTTAAATGATACCAATGTGAATAAGACATGCCCCCTCTTTGAAGCTGAAGTTACATCGACAGTTTCTTTAATTAAATGCTTTTAACTTCTCCCATCACCTGTATTTTATTCCCAAATGTCTCCCCTCACCTGTATTCTATTCCCAAATGTCTCCCCTCACCTGTATTCTATTCCCAAATGTCTCACCTCACCTGTATTCTATTCCCAAATTTCTCCCCTCACCTGTATTCTATTCCCAAATGTCTCCCCTCACCTGTATTATATTCCCAAATGTCTCCCCTCACCTGTATTCTATTCCCAAATTTCTCCCCTCACCTGTATTCTATTCCCAAATTTTCAACATACTCTTTTACGTCATCGGCATCCTAAAAATATTATTGTAATTATTAAAAACATGTTTTATTTTTTTAGTTCTTGTTTAATAACTAAAACTAAAATTTAAGTACAATCAATGTATGGTAACCATTGAACCGGTTCTTATACCAACGAAAGTATGCATATCAACTGTTGCAGTTCTAACTTTCACGTAGTAAAATATCACAATAAAAACTTTTTTTTATAGCAAAAATCAAGAATATCATTTGCTATGATACTTTTCATGCGACATGATGCGCCACATATGTGATATGGTATCCCATGACACACCATTTTAACAGGTCGAACTGCCATATTACATAGGCGGACGGGACCATAAATCATGTGACATGACCGGATACTCTATTAAGACATATGATGGGCCACCGTGTCATGACAAGACGGACTGGTCCGCCTAACTTCCCTGATTCCTTCTCTATTCTACCTTAAGATCTACTCCACTACCAACACCCGCTGAAGAACCTTGTTTCGACGACATCAAGCATTCAAAATATTCTGAAATATTACAAAAATATATCGATCATCTACATTTTATACATTAGAATAAAATAACATATTCCATAATTGAACATTTTTAAAGTACTCAAGAAATATTACGGAAGAAATTAAACTTTTTGATTGGTTATTGATCTATCTGAATAACATATTAACGTCTCAAAGTTTTTTTTCATCAACAATTCTTTAAAGTAATATTTAAAGGCCAGACGTACAATTTTTCTTCACCACTCACATATTTCTTCTGTTCTTCTGGTTGATAACTTTTTCGGATTAGATTGATTAATCAATTCATCACTGAATTGATCGGGTGATTGATCATTGATCAAGAGATTGATTGGTAGCCCTTGAATTGACCAATAATTTCTCTGAAGGAAAACTCTCAAATCTACATCTTCTAAGAAAGTCTGAATCCAAATTTGTTCTCCAGGAAATGTCTAAGTTCTGCCAATTCATCACTTTCCCCTAACCTGAAAAAAATCTTTTTAACTAACTCAAAATCATCTAATACTAAAAATAAGGTGTTCTACGTGTCCTCAAGCTGTCAAATAACATTCTTAACTGTTGAAGTTCTTCTCATAAACTTTATTAATCGAAACCACGAGTACTAAAACATACGAAATAATTGAATAAAAAAATGATAAAATATTGTCATAAATTATTCAACGATGTGAGTCTGCTAGACGCTGATTCGCGCACTCAAAAATAGAAAAATTAACAAATATACAACTAAATAGAGATTATGCTTGTTAATAGGCAAATAGTAACGAAGAGTAATTGACTAGATAACAAAATCATAGCTTTGGCTTTAGAAATTTAAAGAAATAGACCAATAACAAAGAGACAAATCAACTTTAATTAAACTTAAAAGTTAAAGAAATGTAAAATTGGAAAGGGGGAGGAGGGGGGAGATATATGAGATATCACGTGAGATCGAATGAGAATAGGCTGGACACCTTAAATTCCATTATTAATAGTAAAAATGACGACCTAATGTTGAAGCACTAAATAGAACGCATCACCCAAAATATGAACACAAAATTTCATACATCTTTTATAATTAATACAAATTAAAAGTACGTTATCTTTTATTTAGTTTTATTCGCTTTAACGGGAAAAATGTACTTTTGGGTAAGAGTAAAGGTGGAAAACCCTATCCACTAATCCCCCCCCCCCCACACACACAAGCATCGATACGCATGGGTCACAAAAAATGATCACCTGACCATCCCCGTATATGCAGCAAGTAGTTCAGGTTTGGAGAAAAAGTGTATTCCAGGAAAAATACTTTCTCTTATTCTAGATCTGGGTCACAGGCAATAATAGGATCAATCAATCAATCATATATGAATTATATCTTTATATAAATTTGGCTTGTCTGTCTGTTTGTTTGTATCCAATAAACGTCAAAACGGCTGAACCGATCGGGCCCAAATTTTTTGTGGGACATCACGTTTTTTGAATGATCAAAATTTCAAATATTTGTCTTCATCAAAGTTCGATCTTCATTAAATTTTTGAAAATTTTGAAAATCCACGATTTTTTTTGTGAAAATCCGCGAATTATTTTTGTTTTGTTTTACGATGTACACAAAGAGAACATGTTCACAATTAATTTAGAAGATGGGCGCGAAGCGCCCTATAAGGCTAGTTATATATAAAGCTTACACATCATAATTAAAAAATCCACGTAAAATTGGATATGGTACAAATTCAATATGTTGAATCTATTTAATTAATCAAATCAAATCATTGAAAACCAATAAATTTGATTTTTTTAATTTGTCATTTTCTGGGACTTAGCAATAACTAATTTAAAACAAAACCCATCAATCAACCATTATAAATCAATCAATTATTTAACAGTGATTTCTTTATGAGCATTGTCCTACTACATTCCTTATGGTATCTGCTGAATTTTCTTTGAGGACTTCTGAAACCTAAACATTTTAATTTTAAAATTAAACACTATTATTCTCGAGCGAGGAAGAAGGGAAATTGTGTTCTTTTCCGATCCATATCTAGTGAAAGTACTGTCAGCTGATGCGTACTGCCGAGTCAGTGTTGTGTACTGCAAAGTCAACTGTTGTGTACTGCAAAGTTAGCTGTTGTGTACTGAAAAGTTGAAAAAAATCATACAACTGATTTTTTTGGTATACCATCCAAATTGAGAAATACAAATTGCTTCATCGGCTATCTTTAGAAGCGCTTATTAGACTTTACGAGGGGGGGGGGGGAGATAATGCAACACAATTAAATAAAGTGAATAAGGGTATACAGAAAAGAGGAATATTGGAAAAATTAATAGAAAACATTTATCAATTACTACTACTAATCGCTTAATATTTCATTTTTTTACCAAATATGAAAATAAAAATTACCAATATGTTTGATAAAAAATTTGCCTGTTCATTTTTAAAAGAAGAAAGTAGGAGGAGAAAAGAAACAACAACCGGTGTCGAACTGAAAACAAATATGTTACTCCTGAGTTCGCGATTTAAAAACTTTGGCTCGAGCCGTAATTCCTTAAACCAGACTTTAAGACCTAATATTAGACCCAACTCTGACGACAGCTTGTGTCACGTGATTGACAGCTACAATATCTTAGGCTCGACTTAGGAGTTAGGCCCAACGAAAATAAAACCGACCTTGGTTGGTTTTAGTGGAGAATAAGGCTCAATGTTCTCGTTTTAAAAAAATTTCGAAGAAAATTTTGAACTTTTGAAATTTGAAAATTTTTGAAATTTTGAAAAATTTTGAAGAATAACAAATTTTGACTTTTTATTAGCCTTTGTTACCCCTTACTCAAAAATTTCAGCCCTTTCGGTCCAGCCTTTTGGCCGGCTATAGGGATCATATATACGAATGTCTTCTTTTATAATATAGATGTTATTTTATAAATTACCTTTTCCCAATATAAGACGCGACCTGGAGCAGACATTTGTCCGGAAAATCGATCCTAAGATTGAAAAACAATAATTTTTAGAATATTTAAACTTTTATTTAGATAATTAATAGTTGACTCATGTTTAGCATTCTCTGTTTTAACTTTCACTGAACTAGGCAAGTGTGGAATGGTAAAATAAAGGAAATGCTTTTAAATTTCAAACCATGCAATTCTGTTAAAAGACAATTGTGTACAGTGATAACCCTAAACTCTGAAATAGGAATACGACTTTTAGAATCAACTTATAACTTTTAAAAATCCAATAAGCATGAGGCACAGCAATTGTTAAATGTAAACAGACCCATATCACTAAATTAGGGATTTAATAACTGTCTAGTATAATTAATTGCTTCGTAATTAAATTGAATATATTTCAGTATTGCTATAATGTCGTCTTCCGAAATCATTGTAAATCACTCACTGTACATTTGCAATTTTGTATAAATCTGAAATAATATTTTTTTTGAGAAAGGAAACAATTCTTTTAAACTCACTTGGGTTGAAAGATTAAAGAGATCCACAAGTGGCACAAACGGAACTGATCCTACAAAATAACTTTTTGAAATAAGATTACATATGTTGACTAAATAAAATGTGTAAGTTGAGCAATGACAAAAAATTATCGAGACATTCTTTAATTTTGAATAGGAAACTTCTTGAAAGTTGAGGCTATCCAGCATAAGCTATGGTCAGAGAAAAACTGGATCTAACGTAATGTTCAAGTGAATCGCCATTTTGAAAGTGCATGTCCAATTCACACTGGTACCCAAAAACATTTATCTGATCAATCAAGTGAAACATAAACTTATAACGTGTTTAATTCTCGCAATTTCCTCCACACTGTGTCTGATACAGAAATCCGCTCGATTTAATTTACAGCCAGAAAACTAAGGATATAGCATATTTGGCCTTGCTGAGACAAAGGTTTAAAAAGAACCGTTGTAAATCGGACATGCTTGAAAATTTATTTATTTATTTATTTATTTATCTCACTTTCCCTCATCGGAATTAAAATGAATAAAATTCCAAGATATTTCTTTACAGTTCATCCATTATTAATGAAAACTTACTAAAAAATTGAACAAAATAAAAAAAAGTAATTGGAATATTGTTTTGACCTCGAGTGTAAAGTCCTCTAAACTGAAGTGAATACTTTTCAATCGATCAATACACTGAGCATCTAGGCTGGTAATCAACTCTTTAGCAGCCAGAGAACTAAATAAATTTAATATTTAAATCATTTTTCTTCTTCATTTTTTACAAGTCCCAATTGTTTATCAGCCATTTGATCAGTCAATCATCAATTTGAAATTAATTATTTATCAGTTTATCAATTCAATTTACCAACTAATCATTTCATCAATCAAACATAACTTCTCTCAACAATTTAACCAATCAATCAAATCAAACAATCAATTGATCAATCAATCCATCCATAAACAAACTGATAAAAAAGGCCCTTAAAGCTACCTATTAACCTGAGTTGGCCACCACGTTAAACTCTCCAGAACTAATTCAAGATCTCTGATATTCAAATTAGGAACAACAGTTTCTGCCAAACGAAGACACTAAAAACATACTTTTTTCAACAACACATATTCCCTGAACTCGGAACCAGAAAATAACTTTCTTCTATTTTTAGTTCCATAATGAAAAAAAACAAAACATTTTTTTAGATTTTGTAAAACAAATTGTATATCTGGTCATAAACCATCGATACTATAAATACAGTTAGAAAGAACTAGAAAAAATGCTAAATTGACGCAGTGCCAATAAAATAATCTGAAATTATTTTAACATTATGATTTATAAAAATAAACCTGTGAACATTTATCTTCATCCATTGAAGCATGCATATATATAGCACCTGGTTAAAAATAGTTCATCAAAATAAAAAAGTAAAAAATAATCTTTAATAAATAGATACTTATCATTCAAAATTGACCCTAACTATGCAAAAAACTTGTAAACGTTAATAAATCCCCACTCTCCCTACCAGTACCTTGCCTTAATGAAATGATTTTATTTTATATATTTCATATATTTTGTTTTGGATCTAGCCACTGGAAAACTTCTACTAAAGGGACCTCATGCGACCTTCTATTTAAAGAGGGGCATCACCGAATCACAGCGATACCTCTTTAACCGTTATCTGATTAATAATTTGAAAGATTTCGGTGATTTCATAGAGAACAATTTTTGGACCCCCCCCCCTTCCTATCAATTTTGTACATCTATTAT
>NW_019397639.1:51706-53164 GCF_000591075.1 Eurytemora carolleeae | reverse complement strand
AAAGTTGATATCCTCTCCCTCTCCCCACCGGACACCAGCTGTTATTGTAAAAAAGTTGAAGAAATATTACTTAAAACTTAAAAAGTGAAAAACGTACCTATTTTAGCTCTAAAAATGATAAAAACTCACACTCGTATCAAAATCTGTCATAACAGTGTCAGTCTCTACACAGGCATCCCACGGAAATAATTTATTTTATATCTACAAAATTCATACCTGCTTACTCATATTTTCATTAGACCGCGGCATTCTGTCGAATCAGCTGTGAATTATGAAGTGAAGCTTTCCCACCCACTCCTCTCCCATGTTTGGACTTCAGCCCCAGCCAAAAGGCTACGGCATTTGAGTCGGTAAAATCGTCTTCCTTATATTTCGAATTTAAGTTAACACTTATACTTATGCCTGATATCCAAGAAGCCAAATGTTTTGAATTTACTGTTTGAATTTACAGTTAGAATTTACCCCCCCCCCTCCTAGAAGCTCCTAGGGGGGGGGGGGGGTAAAAAAATTTCTGCTTTGCGCAAATTTTGCCCCCCCCCTTTACAATTATTTCTGTATACGCCCTTGCCTAGGGTCCCTCAACTTTAGAATGTTTTTAATTTAAAAAAACTTGTGGCAATGTCTCAAACCATATTACAATTAGAATACTATCTATCTATCTTAAAAAATACACCAATAGGAAAAAATAAAAGAAATTCAGCGGTGACTCTAATGGAATGTCTTATTAGTAATCATACTGAGGTGTCTTAACAGCAGTTGAAAAAGTTTTTGGCGAGTATATTGAGAAGAAAATTACATAATACTAGTGCTAGAGAGTAGGGTTGGATTTCGTTTAAAAACAATCTAAAAAATTAAGAAAAGAAATAAAATATATTCTGATTCACAACAATACCCTTCAAAGCTTTGTCTGATCAAGTATTGCATTAAAAATCCATGTTTCCCATTTTGAAAACTGAATATTTTTAAAAGTGACTCGGGCATATCTTGCTTCAGAAACGATGGAGAAATGAAGGTTCCTAAGGTACATCGGACATGCCACTCCATATATGGAGGGTCACTTGAAATTACGCATGTATTCCATATAAGTATAATTACATCGTATAGGAAAAAATACTTTAAAATCTCACTTTTGCCCTTAACTAAAAAGTGTCATTATTAAAGCTTTAATCAATATTGCCTTCAGTGTAAATATATATTTAATATCATAATTTATTCTACAAGATGTATTAATCCTATGAAAATAAAGATATTTGTTCAGAAACGTTTCCATCTATAATTTCATCCCTTGAAGTTTACACCACAGTATAAAGAGGGATTGCCTGGTTTTGTGCCCCCCCCCTAGAAACATTTTTTAAAATATGTTTTAAAACTATATCTTAAACTGTATTTTAGGAAAATGATAATTTTGTACAAATTATCCTGAAATATGTTATTCCAGCTATATAAACCATTGTTAAG
>NW_019397639.1:46731-51293 GCF_000591075.1 Eurytemora carolleeae | reverse complement strand
AAGTTTTAGCCTTCTAAAGAGAATACTTCATTACACAAGATGTACTATGACGGAGAGCAGACCTAACGATCTTGCACTTATGGCTCACTTCTGAGAAAATTATTGAAATGTTTGTGCAAGCAAATCCAAGAAAATTGAAGCTTAAAAGAGTTTATGAATATGTAGATGGAGTAAAATTCTATCTACAAATTTCAGAAGAAATTTCGTTTATTAGTGAAAATATGATTTTTTAATGATGCTGTGATTATTGATTTAGTTAGCTGTGATGGAGTTAAGTGATAAATTTATAAATTTATAAAGTTAAAAAGTTAAAGTTAGTTTTTCGAGCAAAGGAATAAATTTTAGTATAAATTTTAGACTCTATAAGGTTAGTAACACCCAAAAATGTAGTCTTTTTGGTGTATTTTTATGGTTTTAATTGACTTTTTGAACAAAACAATTCCAGGGGGGGGCAAAAAACAGCCAGGGGGGGGCAAAAAAATTTTTTTCGCGCTTCGCACGAAATCGTGCCCCCCCCTGGCTAAAATCCTGTGTACGCGTCTGCAAACAATCATCACAATATAGTTTAAATAATTAAAACATATTTTACCATGAACATAAAATAATTCAAATTTCCAAAAAATAGTTTAAATAAAACAGTTCAAATAAGGATTTAGTAGTTCAAATGAGCAAAAATAATAGTTCAAATGAGCAAAGAAAATAGTTCAAATGAACAAAAAAAAAATTCAAGTGAGCTAAAAGATTTCAACAATTTTTAACAAAATTATTATATATTTAGGGTTAGGTTAGGTTAATAGTTCAAATGCTTAAAGAATATTATTGTTTGAACTATTAGTTGTTTTGAACTACTACACGTGGTACCACATGCAATAGTTCAAACGACCAATAGTTCAAACGGCAGTAGTTCAAATCAAAGACTTTGCTAATCAAGGATAGCGCATCAGAAAATCTACGCAAATTTGACGCATTTTCTGGGAAACTGAAAGATCGTAACAAAGGTCGTCTTCTCCAGAAATGCTGACGTTTCATAATGCCGTCTTTTGAAATTGTAAGGAATTAAATAATTATTCAAACACAAAACAAGGAAACAACTTTAGTTTTTCTATCTTGAAATATTTTATTAGTCCATATAGTCCATAAAAGTGACTAGTGGAAAGACAATGAACATAATTTACAGAATTCATCACTTTTTAAGTTGAAATAACGACGATATCTTCCTCATTGTTACCCAGATAAATGTTTAAATGATACCGTTGTTGATAGGACCTGTAACTTGAAATTACATCTATCAGTCCTTTAGAACATTTACTTTTGGTTTGAAGTATATTAAGTGTTTATTAGAAGAAAATTAATGTCACGTATCTTTCATGTAACCTTGTGCTTTTCAACAGTAATCAATTATTTCATTACTTTTTCATTCAAGATTGAATTCTCTCTCTACCTGATTTAAATAAATTATTGAAAAATATAACTTCATAATATTTATTTAACAATGTAATAGTTTTTACAAGATCGGGATATTTCTCTGTAAGGAATTCCTATGATCCAATTAAAGAGCCTTCGTCCAAACTTTTTTCTTTTTGGATCTGCTGGTATTGTAAACGCAGACTCTCCTATTCTTGGTTGGCTTGGCAGTTAAGTATCATTAATACTTTGCTTGGCAGTGGCACCGACGAATCTGAATTTATCAGAATTGTTCATTGAACTTGTATACATAATACTCCGAAATTTGAAGACGAAATTTAGACAATCTCCATGTTCACTGCTCTGAACTATTTAATCAAAAATTGAGTCTAAAAGTCGTCTTTATATTTCCCAGTTTTATTTTCACCAATGTATTTCTTTAATCCACCTTTTTAAAATCCTCCAATAATTCATGTCTGAAAACTATTGTAATCAGCTTTAAAAGACTTCATAAGTCGTCCATTAATTCGCTTTTTTAACGAAACTTTCTGTGATATTTTTTCTTTAATGGTGGATATTTTTAAACAAAATCCCCATGAATTAATTAAAGAATAAGATTAATACATTAATTTATGCGATATCATTTCTTTACCTAAGATTAAACAGAAGACGACATTTACAAATAAATTATTTACCGTTTATAATATTTGAAATTTCTGGTCCCCTCTCTTCTTCATCGCCTAAAATTCCATTCCATAGTACTATAGAAAAAATATTTGAGGACATCTGAAAATTTTCACAAACAATTATTGGCTATTTTTGATACAAAAGAGATGCGTAACTTTATCACAAATTCAGCTATAATTCACCAGACGATCCTCATATCCAACAAATGATTAGATAAATTTTAAAATACAAATAAATATCGTTAATTTTAATTATTTCTTAGCACAAAACATTCACAATTGTGTTAAATAACTAAGGTTTTAATGTCGATCGTTAGACTCTCAAACAACCAAAATAACCAATGACTGTCAAAATACAGCTGTACAGGCGTACACAATAGTCGGATAAATTTCCAACGCCTCGTCTTTATAATTAGCAAAGTCTTTGGTTCAAACTAAATAGCATCCCTCAGGTTCAATGGAAATTAATCTTTTATAAAGACGACATTTAGTTTCACCATTGCTTTCTTAAATAACAGTTCAGTTGCTTGAAATTAGGAGATATAAACCAGCATTTATTAGACGTTTTCTTTTTTAAAAGATTTTTACCCTAACCGTATTATTTCAAAGGAAAGAAGAAAAAATGAGCCAAATTTTTATTCAATTATATTTTTACTTTTTAATAGATATATTTTTGTTTAAAAAAGGTTACATTTTTCATTTCAAATGGCTATGTTTTTGGTTTTAAAAATGGTTGTATTTTGTCAAAAATTGTACTTTGGCCAAAAATTGGTTACATTTTTGTAAAAAAATTGTTTAAATTTTTGTAAAAAAATTGGTTAAATTTTTGTAACAAAACTTATAGTTTTGGTTAAAGAAAATGGTTAGATATTTGGCCAAAAACTAGTTTTTGGTTTAAACATATTATTATATTTAATTAAAGTAAAACAATGTTTATGTTTTTGGTTTTGTAATGGCGATACTTTTCCTTTAAAAAAGCTATGGTTTTAGTTATACAAATGGTTATATAATAATCGTTCGAAAATGGTTAATTACATCTTTAATTAAAAATGGATAGATTTTTCATTTTGTAAAAAATAGGTATATTTTTGTTAAATATAGTGAGGTGTTGGTTTAAAAAAATGATGATGTTCTGTGCCTTTAAAGAAGAAGAAAACTGAAGTATTATAATGATTATGCAGTTCTTTCTTTAAAAGTAGTGTTGGCGGTTATTCACTATAAGACTGGGCAACCTATGAAGTGTTGCCAGGTTTTTGTCCTTTCTAACCAACCAACTTATAAATTTGTGTAACCCTAGACATGAAGATTTAGAACAAGGTTTAACAAACATTCGGAGGTTTCTGGTTGTTAAAATAATATGCACTTAAAATTAAGTCTCAGACCATGAAAGACAATATTTTCCACAATTTATAGAAATTGAATGAGAGTTTAGAAAGTGAGTTAAACTTTAGTCATCAGTTTTTGTCTTTTTGATTGAATGAGAAGTTCATGGGCAGCCGTAGTACATTTGAATTTCCGAGCCAGGTCAACCTTTCCGGTCCCAGTTTGGAGCGTATCGCTCGGACATTGGGTAAATAAAGCAGACAGTCTGAAGGATCAGAGGTGCGTGGTTAAGAAAGTTAGTTAAACTTTAGAGATCATTAATACAACAGTTGGAATATTAACAATAACTTTGTTTACAGTTTTAGTTGAAAATGATTCTTGAAACCATTTGCGAATATCTAAAAGATTTTAACCCTAAACAGCTGGTCGGGGATGGGATGTGTTGACACCCCCCCCCCCCTCCTCCCCTCTAGTTTTTGTGAACTAGAGGGGAGGAAGGTAAAATTTTAAAAATTAAAAGAGATTAACAGAGAATATGGGGTCAGGGCGTGAAAAGGTCAGTGTTAAAATCTAAAAACGTTTTTTTCTAAAAATTACATTTTTGAGAATCCTTTGAATATTTCTTAATATTTCTCAAACACAAAAAACTTAGTCTTTGCTATCTTCTTCACCCTGTAATTCATAAACATGATTCTAAAAATATATGCTACCCTCTGTTACAACCCTTCCGCTGAGTACCCACCCTTTCCCTTAAACTTTTTCACCCCCTCTCCTTTACTTATTCATGATTTATCATCATTGTTTTGTTTAAGATGTACACTGTATACAGTGTACATCCATCTATTTATTTACAATTCTTATTCTGGTTAGGCGGGTCCAAACTACATAGTAAGTTGTGATTTTTTGTTTGTATTATCTCGTGCTTTGTAGTTGAATTAAAATATGAAATGAAATGAAATGTTTTTTTTTACATTTATCCGACCTTCTTATTTACCTCCCTCACACCTGAACTATTGAGGTTTAAACTTTTAAAAAGATTAAATTTTTTTAGATGAGCTGTGGGCTATGAACATGTATTACAACTTTTTACTTCAAAGCCACTTTTCTAGTGGATAAGGGGGGGGGGCGTCGGAACACCATATAGTCCAT
>NW_019397639.1:30142-46245 GCF_000591075.1 Eurytemora carolleeae | reverse complement strand
AGATATATAATCATTTGATTTAGTTTCTTGAAATCTAGAACTGGGGGGGCCTGCTAAGTATGTATGGGGGGGGGGGGAAATCAGCTCCCCCCCCCTATCTACGCAATTTATGCTCACCTATTTCATTATTTACTATTTTGCGTCAATATCCACGTAGCAATGTATTCGTGCGTTCTGATTGTAATTCCAAACATTGATTTCAATTTTAGTGAAACTCAGAGAAAATATCGTTTATTTAGAATTGCAATATTGCCGCCAACTGCCGCCAGAAATCAAGTTGTGCCGCCGCTCCGACCAATCACAGGCTGAATCTTTAGTTTGTAATGGTTGCCCAACCTATTGGACAAATATTTAGAGATCTATAGACCTGGTGAGAGAAGGACAGTTTGATACAAACCATTTCAGAGTATGGAAGACAACCCGGAGCCTATGCAGGCTCTGAACCTCAGCAACCCAACCTTCAGCTCTTCTCCGCCCCGAACCAACCATCTCATAAATCCTGACTCCTTGAGACTTCAGCATCTTTACACCCTGGCTTTTGCAGATAGAATGAGACTTCTCCAACCCTTCTCCCCCTTCCCTCCTCTCCTAACACCTCCTATGATACCTAGGTTTGCTCCTCCTCCTGATCTAGCTATGTTTCCTATGGCTAAACTTGATCCTCGCCTCTTTAGAATACCATTCCCTGAAGAACCTAAACCCCAGCACTCCTACATAGGACTTATAGCTATGTCTATTCTAAGCTCTGTGGAGAAGAAACTAGTGCTAGCAGATATTTATCAATATATTCTTGATAACTTTCCATATTTCCGACACAGAGGACCTGGTTGGAGAAACTCAATCCGACACAATCTATCTTTAAATGATTGTTTTATCAAGGCTGGGAGAGCATCTAATGGTAAAGGACATTACTGGGCAGTCCATCCTGCTTGTCAACAAGATTTCCAGAAAGGAGATTTCAGCCGGAGGAAGGCTCAGCGGAAGGTTCGAAGGTATCTGGGTATGAATCTGGATGAGGAGGATGATGATACCCCTCCTTCCTCCCCACAACCCAACCTCCAAACCTTTAAAATTGTCGACAAGTCTTTGAAACTCGAACCGTCAGAAACGAAAAAGTTTAGCTTTGGAATTGACTGCATTCTTGGTAAAGTTGAGCATGAGGACGATATTACTGATGATGACTCGAAATCTGATATGGAGGCCGAAGGAGATGAAGATATCAAGGTTGAGGTCGAAGTTGAACGTGATGAGGAACCAGTTCATGCTGGGTTTTCTCATTTTAAACCAGGAGCATAGACCTGTATAGCTTTCTTTATCAAAAACATCTAAATTGTCATGTCATCATGAATATATATATAGAAAATTAAATAAATATACTAATGACCACATATTTCTTTTCTGTTTCAAAACATCTATATTTTAATACTTAAAATTAAGTTTATTTGGAGAAAGTAACCCTGAGAAAAGGTTAATAATACAAAATTTTAAAATATNTGTGTCAATATGGGTTCTAAAGGGACTGTTCTGTGTTAAAATGGGTTTTAAAGGGACTGTTCTGTGTTAATATGGGTTCTAAAGGGACTGTTCTGTGTTAATATGAGATTTAAAGGAACTGTTCTGTGTCAATATGGGTTCTAAAGGGACTGTTCTGTATTAATATGGGATATAAAAGGACTGTTCTGTGTTTACATGGGTTCTAAAGGAACTTTTCTGTGTTAATATGGGTTCTAAAGGAACTGTTCTGTGTTAATATGGGATCTAAAGGGACTGTTCTGTGTTAATATGGGATATAAAGGGACTCTTCTGTGTTAAAATGGGATCTAAAGGGACTGTTCTGTGTTAATATGGGATCTAAAGGGACTGTGCTGTGTTAATATGGGATCTAAAAGGACTGTTTTGTGTTAATATGGGTACTAAAGGGACTGTTCTGTGTTAATATAGGTTCTAAAGGAACTGTTCTGTGTTAATACGGGTTCTAAAGTGACTGTTCTGTGCTAATATGGGTTCTAAAGTGACTGTTCTGTGTTAATATGGGTTCTAAAGGGACTGTTCTGTGTTAATTTGGGATCTAAAGGGACTGTTCTGTGTTAATATGGGTTCTAAAGGGACTAACTATGTAAATTTCAGAGATCCTGGATTTAAAGGAGAGCAATGGATATGTCCGATTTACAACAGTAACCTTGAAACCTTAATCCGTAAAAATGTTTTAAAAAAATGATAAATTCTCACAATTTCTCTATTGTTTCTGAAGCAAGTCTTTTTCATGGTAAAACAACAATTTGAGCAGACTAAGCTTTCAATGGTACCTTTGTGAATCTTTCAAAATAAAGGGTTAAATGAAATTACGTTTACAGTAACTTTGGATTAATGGATTTATATTGATTTCTTTGGATTTTATTTGATTTCTTTGGATTTATAATGATTTCTTTGGATTTATATTGTTTTTTTTAAAATTTAAATTGATTTCTTTGGATTTACATTAATTTCTTTGGATTTATATTGATTTCTTTGGATTGATATTGATTTCTTTGGATCTATATTGATTTCTTTGGATTTATATCAATTCTTTGGATTTATATTAATTTCTTTAAATTTGAATTGATTTCTGTGTATAGTTGATTTCTTTATATTTTATTAATTTCTTTGGATTTAAATTGTTTTTTTTGAATTTTAATTGAATTTAATTGATTTAAATTGATTTTTTTGAATTTTAATCAATTTAATTTGATTTCTTTTGATTTTAAATGACTTTTATTGATTTCAGTTGATTGATTTTTATTGATTTCTTTGGATGTTAATTGATTTTAATTCATTTGAATTGATTTAAATTGATGTTAATTTATTCTAATTGATTTCTTTCGATTTTAAATGAATTTGGTTGATTTCATTTACTTTTTCTTTAGCTTTTAATTGATTTAAATTGATTTAAATTGATTTTGGTTGATTTAAATTGATTTAATTTGATTTTAATTAATTTTAATTGATTTAAATAACTTTTTCTTTTGCTGTTAATTGATTTCATCAATTTTATTTGATTTTGATGATTTCATTAATTTTGATTGATACCGACTGATTTTGATTGGTTTTAATTGATTCAATTACTCTTTCTTTTGCCGATTCCATTAACGCCTGATCCAATCAGGGTTCAGTCATGTGCTTGTTGTCTATTCTGACCCAATAGATATAGTATGGCGGTAACATCTATCTTTCTATCTATCTCATTATTCAATCAGAGTTATGAATCCTTCAATCAGCGCTATCAGTAAATGGAAATATTTATTTTTACTGAAACTACAGTGTTCAAAAGAACTGAGTTTTTGCCACAAACTCAAATTTTATATTCCCTATATCCTTGCGACCTGATGGCACAAACCGTTAACATTTCAAGCTTAGACTATTTGATCGAATAGAATTCATAGTTTTAAAATATAAATAACATACAAAATCTGGTTGCAAAGATACAGGGATTACAAAATCTAAGTTTTTGGCAAAAACTCATTTCCTTTTTTAGATTTATATCTTTCACACCAAGTCCCTGTATTCTCCTCTGTTTCACATATTCTATTTGATTTTCAAACCCAGCACTTAATTTTACAATTTAACAAGGGAATTTTTACGTTAACCGCGGATTTCAATGATGTGTTTGTAAGCGTAAAGGGACTGTAAGTGTAATTTCAAGTAATCTTAAAGCTTCGTCTGCTCAAGTATCTAAATGTTTCATTTGCAAATTTGTGTTTTCTCTGCAAAGTAGCGAATTTCTTGCTTAAAAGACGCAAAAAATCATTCACAGAAATAAACACTTTTCTATTCAGAAACGATGTTATCTTTCACATTTTTGATCAGATTAAGGTTTCAAGGGTACTGTTGTAAATCGGGCATTGCTATCTTTGCATGGAGGATCATTTAAAATTATTCTTACAGTCCTTTTAAACTGCATGAAAAAGTAAAATTAGTTTGAATGCGACCAAACTTAAGAACTTTTTTTTTTAAAACTCCCCCTGGCGCAATCATGTTGCTCATTAATACCTAATTCTGAATCCCCCTGTATAGATTTACAGATACACTTAACTCCTGGTCTTCAGTTGATATCATGAAATAGCATAAATGCAATCTTTGTTTTAAGTAACAAGTAGTAATGGAATACACTTAACATCTTTTCATCTATTCATCTATTCATCTATTCATCTATTCACCTATTCATCTATTCATCTATTCATCTATTCATCTATTCATCTTCTATCTATCTACCTACCTACCTATCTATCTATCTATCTATCTATCTATCTACCTACCTACCTCTCTATCTTTCTATCTATCTATCTATCTATCTATCTATCTATCTATCTATCTATCTATCTATCTATCTATCTATCTAACTATCTGTATCCCTGATATCTGATTGATTCTAAGTGTCGGTCCCCTCTGATATCTCTTCATCCCTTCTCACCCCATCAAAATATTAGGTATTAGACAACATCAACATAGATAGATAGATGAATAGATAGATAGATGAATAGTTAGATAGATGAATAGAAAGATAAATAGGTAGGTAGATTTATTTATTGATTTATTGATAGACTGGGATAATGTCGTTTTTCTATGATAATAGATACTTTCCCAAGTGGCAAGTTCCCAATGATATTTTCCCAAGTGGCAATTTCCCAAATGTGCAGCGCTCGGTCCACATTGCAGCCTGCTGCGCCTCAGAAGTCTGAGCCTATCCTTTGGGAAGTGGCCGCATGTTAAATTGCACATTTGGGAAGTTTCCTTTGGGAAGTTGCCACTTGGGAAATTGTCATTTGGAAAGCCGCTCTTGGGAAAATGCCATTCGGTAAATCACCTTTCTTCTATATTTTTCCTTATTTCTTGATTTTACTGTTTTATTAAAGCTGTTAATTTGTATTTCTTTCTCTATCAACTATTCATCTACCTGTAAACAAATAAATCAACCAATAATCAATCTGAAGCCACATAAATTAACCAAAATCAAACACATGAACTAACTAATTATCTACCATTATACCATGTAAATCAACTAATAAACTACCTTTGATTACCGAAATCTACCAATAATCATCCTTTGGCTGTAACCATAATTCAACCAAAGTCAACTAAAACAAGTAACGTTATTCAAATCAATTTGATTATTTGGTTTTCTAACAAAATCAACTAAAAAAAAACCTTTTCGCAAATCTACTTCATCGGACATAAAAAAATCGAAAATCAAATACTTTACACTAAAAAGGGATTAATTCTCACAAGTTCCTCTTTTGTTTCTGTAGGACAAAATTCCGCAAGTCACTTTAATGGAAAAACTGCGCAACTAAAAAAACAATCTTTTAAAGGGACTGTAAATTAATTTCAAGTGACCCTCCATGCAAAGATGAGAATGTCCGATGAACAACGGTACCCTCAAATCCTTAATCTGATTGAAAATATGGAAGATACCATCCTTCCCGTGACTCGAATTGTGTTTAATTCTAAAAGTTTCTCCATTGATTCTTATAAACAAGAAATGCGGAGAAAGCCCAAAAAAATAAGCAGTTGAAGAAAACAAAAACATTGATATCTAATTCATAGTTGATGGGATAAATTTAGGGTCACTTGAAATTACGTCTTCTGGAACTCAGATATTTTCACTAGTAATTTAAATTATATCTTATCAACATAAGGTATTACTAACAATTTATATTAAAAGAAACCAACTCATAATTAGTTCTCAACAAATGCATAAAATATCTATCTCTCTATATATTAACCAGATCAACTAGAATTTCTATTCTACTGACTAAGTCAACCAATTTGTAAGTCTCACTATATTCTGATTAAATTGAAGATATTGAATTCTCCAACATCAAAAAGTCCCCAGGGCCCCCCAGGGCCCCCAACAATTTGCTATCAAGTTTACTCCCAAGTTTTAAACTCTTGAAACTAATGAAAATATCTTAACTTTCAAAAGAAATGTATCTTTTTACTTAATAAGCAAATAGCTGATAAATTCTTTTTAGGGCAATATTGCTTTAGCGTTTATTAAACAAGAACTGCAGTTTAATAAACAAGAACTTGTTTACTAAACAAGTACTGGTTTAGTAAACAAGAACTGGTTTAGTAAACAAGAACTAATTTAGTATACAAGAGCTGGTTTAGCAAACAAGAATTAGTTTAATAAACAAGAACTGGTTTATTAAACAAGAACTGGTTTAGCAAACAATAACTGGTTCAGTAAGCAATAACTGGTTTAGTAAACAATAACTGGTTTAGTAAACAAGAACTGGTTTAGCAAACAAGAACAAGTTTGGTAAACAAGAACTAGTTTAGAACTAGCTTAGTAAACAAAAACTTGTTTAGTCAACAAGAACTGGTTTAGTAAACAAGAACTAGTTTAGTAAACAAGAACTAGTTTAGTAAACAAGAACTAGTTTAGTAAACAAGAACTGGTTTAGTAAACAAGAACTAGTTTAGTAAACAAGAACTTCAGTTTAGTTAACAAGAACTGGTTTAGTAAACAAAAACTGGTTTAGTAAACAAGAACTCGTTTAGTAAACAAGAACTGGTTTAGTTAACAAGAATTAGTTTACTAAGAAAGAACTGGTTTAATAAACAAGAACTAGTTTAGTAAACAAGAGCTGGTTTAGGAAACAAAAATTAGTTTACTAAACAAAAACTGGCTTAGTAAGCAAAAACTGGTTTAGTAAACAAGAACTGGTTTAGTAAACAAGAACTAGTTTATTAATGTAGAACTGGTTTAGTAAACAAAAACTAGTTTATTAAAGAAGAACTGGTTTAGTAAACAAGAACTAGTTTATTAATGAAGAACTGGTTTAGTAAACAAAAATTAGTTTATTAAAGAAGAACTGGTTTAGTAAACAAAAACTAGTTTATTAATGAAGAACTGGTTTAGTAAATAAAAACTAGTTTATTAATGAAGAACTGGTTTAGTAAATAAAAACTAGTTTATTAATGAAGAACTGGTTTAATAAACAAGAACTAGTTTAGTAAACAAGAGCTGGTTTAGTAAACAAGAACTAGTTTATTAAGGAAGAACTAAGAGCTGGTTTAGTAAACAAGAACTAGTTTATTAAGGAAGAACTAGTTTAGTAAACAAGAGCTGGTTTAGTAAACAAGAACTAGTTTATTAAGGAAGAACTGGTTTAGTAAACAAGAACTGGTTTAGTGAACAAGAAATGGTTTAGTGAACAAGAAATGGTTTAGTAAACAAGAGCTGGTTTAGTAAACAAGAACTAGGTTATTAATGAAGAACTGGTTTAGTAAACAAGAACTGGTTTAGTAAACAAGAGCTGGTTTTGTAAACAAGAACTAGTTTATTAATGAAGAACTGGTTTAGTAAACAAGAACTGGTTTAGTAAACAAGAACTGGTTTAGTAAACAAGAACTGGCTTAGTAAACAAAACAAGTTTAGCAATGTTTAACTATTTCTCTTCTCACGTTATCTCCTGTGTATATATCCTGAACTCACACAATACATACATTTGCTAACATTTAACCCTTCTAAGTGCCAGGCAGGGGGGGGGTGCTGGGGNGGAAGCTCTAGGTGAAGTACAAATATGATTTGTGTATCTTATCTGTAACTGTTTTCTAACCAGTGCTTGTTTGTTTTCTTTTCACCCCAGTAAACAATACTCTTCTCTTTTCTCAGCGGTTCCAGGTTCAGTGTTCCCAGCTGCAGTTAGATATATAATCATGGTTCCAGGTTCCCAGCTGCATTAAGATATATAATCAAGGTTCCAGGTTCCTAGCTGCTGTAAGATATATAATCCTGGTTCCAGGTTCCCAGCTGTAGTTAGATATATAATCATGGTTCCAGGTTCCCAGCTGCAGTAAGATATATAATCAAGGTTCCAGGTTCCTAGCTGCAGTAAGATATATAATCATGGTTCCAGGTTTCCAGCTGCATTAAGATATATAATCATGGTTCCAGGTTTCCANGTGGGGGGGTGGGGGTTAAAATATTAAAATATGTAAATTTTAAAATCTATTTATGATATATTTGAGTGAAGGATGCATGATGTAGGATGGACACTAGAATATTAAAGAGTAGAACTAGAACTTGTATGGTTTGCAGTGTTCCAAAATATGACCAGAGAGACTGAAACTTTTGGTTCCCATAGCGCTTATCCGATGAGCTCTGGATCCATAGCGTAAACTTTATACATTGAAGATAAACGGGAAACCTGCAAAGAGATTATTAAGAAATAATTTGAAGAAAGGACCGAGGGGAGGCTGTGTAATACTTCTCAGATTAAACTGTTGAGGTATTGGAACCTACTTGATCGAGTCCGTTATCAACAGATTTAGAATACATCAAGGATATTTTAATAAAATTTACCAATATTCTATACTACTTAAAAAACTGACATATTTTGTGAATGATTTTAATTTAACAAAAAATAACCTCTTAAGGTTTCTCTTAGAAATTGTTGAAACGGACTTTGCTTAACCTTTGTACTTAAATCCATAGATCTAATTAGCTATCTAACTAGCTATCTATCTATCTATCTATATATCTATCTAACTATCCATCTAACTATCTATCTAACTATCTATCTAACTGTCTATATGTCTATCTATCTATCTATTACTCATCTATCTATCTATCTAGTATTTATCTATCTTTCTATCTAACTATCTAACGTCTGCCTCACTGTATACCAACATGAACCCGCCCCAACCATTAGATAACAAGATCTATCTATACACACCGACATTTCACACATTAATTCTACTCCTACTCCTGCTCCTACTCCTGCTTCTACTCCTACTCCCACTCCTACTCCTACTCCTACTCCTACTCCTACTCCTACTCCTACTCCTACACCTACTCCTACTCCTACTCCTACTCCTACTCCTGCTCCTACTCCTACTCCTACTCCCAATCCTATTCATACTCGAATATATCTATCTATATATCTGTCTGTCTATCTAATCTATATATATATATCTATCTATCTATCTAAATATTCCTCATCAAATTCTAATGGTTGACTGAGTATCTCCACGGTATATAACTAAATATGGTTAAAACTACTGAAAATATATAGGATGTCTAAAAACCGCTCTGTAATAAACTACAACGGATTTCAATATTTTTTAACATTTTTAAGATCTTCGCAACATTTTCGATCGATGGACACCAAAAATCGAGATCAAAATAGCAAAAAAGAAAAATAACAGATAACAAATTGTGAGCCGAACAAAAGGAATAATACTCGAAAGAGGGAAATAAGGCGAATTGGCTAAGGAAAACACTCTTTTCTACCAGACACACATAGATGAGAACAACTTCTTAAAAATGTATATTTCAGTAAAGAAGGTTTCCTACAACAAAATACAAATTGTTATTGACATACATGTGTATAAATAATGATTGTTAATAAAGATTAAACAGTTGTGTGAAATTATCAATTGGTTTAGAAACATGTAACATTGAGAATTGGACAAAGGCTTAAAAGGTATTTGAAACTCTAGGTTTTGTAGGTTTAGGAAACTCTAGGTTTTCAGGTTTAGGAAACTCTAGGTTTTGTAGGTTTAGGAAACTCTAGGTTTTGTAGGTTTAGGAAACTCTAGGTTTTGTAGGTTTAGGAAACTCTAGGTTTTGTAGGTTTAGGAAACTCTAGGTTTTGCAGGTTTAGGAAACTCTAGGTTTTGCAGGTTTAGGAATCTCTAGGTTTTGCAGGTTTAGGAAACTCTAGGTTTTGCAGGTTTAGGAAACTCTAGGTTTTGCAGGTTTAGGAAACTCTAGGTTTTGCAGGTTTAGGAAGCTCTAGGTTTTGCAGGTTTAGGAAACTCTAAGTTTTGAAGGTTTATCAGATCATATTTTATTAATGTTGTCAATCGATAAATAAAAGTTTAAAAAGATATTGTTGTGAATTGGCCAATAAAAGGTTTAAGATATAGTTGTGAATCAAGTATACGAAACTTACAATCTAGAAAACTGTAGGGCGGCGAAAAGTTGTTTGAACTGAAGTTGGGTTAGCCAATTTAATTCTTCTGAAATAAATATTTAACTGGTTAAAGCAATTTCACTGTTTATTTGTAAATGATTCACTGAAAATTATGTTTAAATTGGTTCTTTTAATGCACGTTAAGTTCCATGAGGTTTTTGTTTATATTTACGAGAAAGCCTTGAAAATGTTTGGTTTGGTAAGTGGACGGAGGGTCCAACGGAGGTACAGTTTGTCAGAGACGACCTTACAACAGGGTAATTTTAGGGGTATGGTTCACACAAATATACAAAAGTAATTTGTTTGTGGATATCTTGGATATTTTCAATAAGGGGAAGTCAGTCAAGGTTATAATACAAGGAAAGGTAATTGCAGTTGCGTATACTCTGCGTACATATTGCAACCAGTTCTCTCTGGGCGGAATTTGTAAACAAGAATAGATGCATCAGTGTTCGTTTAGTATCCGAGGAGGATAAAAAGATTTTGATAATTCACATAATAGTTTCCTAGGACCAGAATATTTCATTGATTTTTATGTGAAAGATGGATCCCATGTCAGGCTGTGACATCCCTCTTGTGTTTACGTTACCTCCCAGGGCCAGAGACAGTACACTGCAGTACAAAAGATTCACACACCTCTGAAATAACTTTCCTTGCATTATAACCTTGAAGTCAGTGAAGAATTTAAGTCTTAATTTTTGTGCAATTATAGATAATATTTGGTGGATTTGTGTGGGCTGAGTTTAGAAGATTGCCAATAAATAGTAATACAAATCCATTGATTTAAATACAAATCCATTNCATCCTTCTCCATCCTTCTCCATCCTTCTCCATCCTTCTCCATCCTTCTCCATCCTTCTCCATCCTTCTCCATCCTTCTCCATCCTTCTCCATCCTTCTCCATCCTTCTCCATCCTTCTCCATCCTTCTCCATCCTTCTCCATCCTTCTCCATCCTTCTCCATCCTTCTCCATCCTTCTCCATCCTTCTCCATCCTTCTCCATCCTTCTCCATCCTTCTCCATCCTTCTCCATCCTTCTCCATCCTTCTCCATCCTTCTCCATCCTTCTCCATCCTTCTCCATCCTTCTCCATCCTTCTCCATCCTTCTCCATCCTTCTCCATCCTTCTCCATCCTTCTCCATCCTTCTCCATCCTTCTCCATCCTTCTCCATCCTTCTCCATCCTTCTCCATCCTTCTCCATCCTTCTCCATCCTTCTCCATCCTTCTCCATCCTTCTCCATCCTTCTCCATCCTTCTCCATCCTTCTCCATCCTTCTCCATCCTTCTCCATCCTTCTCCATCCTTCTCCATCCTTCTCCATCCTTCTCCATCCTTCTCCATCCTTCTCCATCCTTCTCCATCCTTCTCCATCCTTCTCCATCCTTCTCCATCCTTCTCCATCCTTCTCCATCCTTCTCCATCCTTCTCCATCCTTCTCCATCCTTCTCCATCCTTCTCCATCCTTCTCCATCCTTCTCCATCCTTCTCCATCCTTCTCCATCCTTCTCCATCCTTCTCCATCCTTCTCCATCCTTCTCCATCCTTCTCCATCCTTCTCCATCCTTCTCCATCCTTCTCTATCCTTATCCATCCGTCTCCATCCTTCTCCATCCTTCTACATCCTTCTCCATTCTTCTCCATTCTTCTCCCTTCTTCTTAATCTTTCTCAATCCTCCTCCATCCTTTGCCATCCTTCTCAATTCTTCTCCATTCTTCTTCATCTTTCTCAATCCTCCTCCATGCTTCTCCATCCTTCTCCATTCTTCTCCATTCTTCTTCATCTTTCTCAATCCTCCTCCATCCTTCTCCATCCTTCTCCATTCTTCTCCATTCTTCTCCGCTCTTCTCTATACTTCTCCATCCTTCTCCATTCTTCTTCATCCTTCTCCATCCTTCTCCATCCTTCTTCATCCTTCTCCATCCTTCTCCATCCTTCTCCATTCTTCTCCATTCTTTTCAATCCTTCTCCATCCTTCTCCATTCTTGTTCATCCTACTTTATCCTTCTCCATTCTTCTCCATCCTTCTTCATCCTTCGCCATCTTTCTCCATTTTTCTCAATCCTTCTCCATTCTTGTTCATCCTTCTCCTTCCTTGGAGATAATGGATGGAGGATGAAGGTTGAAGGATGAAGGATGAAGGATGAAGGATGAAGGATGAAGGATGAAGGATGAAGATTAAAGGTTCTCACGACTACTATTGATAATGTTGATATTATTGAATGGATTCCATTGAGATGGAAAATTACAGGAAATGTGTCACTTTGTTCCTTTCTCAACACAGCTTTATTCACACTCACTTTATTCCCCCCCCTTTTCTTACACCCTCCCCCTCTCCTACCCCCCCTTCTCCTACCCTCCCTTCTCCTACCCCCCCTCTCCTACCCCTTCCTCCCCTTCCCTGCCCCCTAACCTCCCATCCACTTCTCTATGGTCAATCATGTATTTAATTTTGAACATGAAAAGTTTATGTCTTAAACCAGCAAAAACTAAAACATTCTCAAATTTGTTAGAGATTCTTTTACCTACACGGGTACAGGGGTACAGGGGTACAGGGGTACTCACAAAGGATGAGACTTCAAAGACGACTGATTGAAATTT
This sequence comes from Eurytemora carolleeae, assembly GCF_000591075.1. Classification (NCBI taxonomy): domain Eukaryota; kingdom Metazoa; phylum Arthropoda; class Copepoda; order Calanoida; family Temoridae; genus Eurytemora; species Eurytemora carolleeae. The sequence continues at coordinate 33,681 of NW_019397639.1, read as the reverse complement.
ATTTTTATATTCATGATTCCCATCCCATGACTTAATTTAAACTTGAGATTGTCATATTTGAAAAGTTTCAAGTCGTCTTTACAGTCTCATTCTTTTTTGGGTTTTGGGGACAAAAAAAATATTTATTGTTTCAAAAGTTTTCTTTTAACAAAATAAAAAAATCAGTTTTACTAAATTAAAATCTACTCAACAGTTGCGTTAGCTGATATTTTAATAAAACAAAAAACACTAAAACTATAAAATCAACATTTTAAAAAGTTGTAGAATAAAATTTACGGTTACTAAATCACCCTGGCTAACTAAACGTACATAGTTTAAAGTGTTTATCTAAAGTGTACTTCAAGCTGTTGTTTATTTTTTCAGTTTAGTTCAGTGGTTGATACATTCAATACATTCAATACATTCACTCAAATAGGTTTCAACATTAGTAATTAAATATTATCACAGCTTTATTCGCATACATTCAAACATAACATGGACCACAGGGGGGTCGATAGTTCAATGGAGCGGGGGGAGGGGGGTGAATTGGGTAGCCCCACCCCATCCTTGGCAGTTGTAAAAAATACAATGGTTGATCAAAAACTAAGCTTCGGATACTTGAGAGATGAAGAGTCAAGAGTTTTGTATCTTTACTCCGGGTCCCCTCTCCGACACTGTCAGGTTTAGCATCGTTCTCAAGGTGCAGAGCATAATAGGAACCATTCCTTCATTGACAAATTAAGCCTGGATGGACTCCAGGTTGAAGTTAATCAGATGTTCTAGCGATAATCCTATTCTTGAATTCAAATTGATTTATCAACATGAAGGGGTATACGGGGTATGGGGGCACATTGGATGATAGGGATTAAGAACTGATTATCATAGAGTCAGGATTATTGAGATGTCAGGAATGAAAAGTATCTATTCAGTTATTTTCTATTTTTAAACATACGACTTCACTCATTATAGATTCAGAGAGATAGTAATTGATTTTAGAATCCGTTTAGCTATTCATGTAATCTGTGATCCCACCTAATCAGAATAAAGTTCTAAACTATTCTCTGTACACCTGAACTCCCGCAGTTTTTTATCTGATTTCTCGTGGATTTTATATATTTATAATATTACGCCATGTTTACTATTTACTTCGTAGATTTGTTGAAGACAACAAATTGCTAAATAAATAAAACATGAATAAATATTTATGCAAATACAGAGCTATTTGTTTAACTTGCTTTAAGATGTCAAAAGCAAAAATGTTTAACGACGCCACGATATTGTTACATTGTAACTTAAACAATACACTTTTCAAATCCTCATCCTTGAACCAACTTTGTTAAAAGATTTATAAATATTTCCAGCGAAAATAATTGTACTATGGACATCCATATCTACTCGATAAAATAAATATGGACGCCACTATGTCTAGTAGAATCTACTCGATAAAAAGAAATATGGACGCCAATATTTCTAGTAAAATCTACAAAATGAAGAAATATGGACGCTACTATGTCTAGTAGAATCTACTAAATAAAGAAATATGGACGCTACTATGTTTAGTTGAATCTACTGAATAAAAAGAAATATGGACGCCACTATGTCTAGTAGATTCTACTATGGAAAGAAATATGAACGCTACTATGTTTAGTAGAATCTACAAAATAAATAAATATGGACGCCACTATGTCTAGTAGAATCTACAAAATAAAGAAATATGCACGCCACTATGTTAAGTAGAATCTACTAAATTAAGAAATATGAACGCCACTATGTTAAGTAGAATCTACTAAATTAAGAAATATGGACGCCACTATGTCTAGTAGAATCTACTAAATAAAGAAATATGGACACCACTATGTCTAGTAGAATCAACAAACTAAATAAATATAGACGCCACTATGTCTAGTAGAATCTACAAAATAAATAAATATGGACGCCACTATGTCTAGTAGATTCTACTAAATAAAGAAATATGGACGCCACCATGTCTAGTAGAATCTACAAAATAAAAATAAATATGGACGCCACTATGTCTAGTAGAATCTACTAAATAAATAAATATGAACAACACTAAGTCTAGTAGAATCTACTAAATAAAGAAATATGAACGCCACTATGTCTAGTAAAATCTACTAAATAAAGAAATATGGACGCCACTATGTCTAGTAAAATCTACAAAATAAAAATAAATATGGACGTCACTATGTCTAGTAGAATCTACTAAATAAAAATAAATATGGACGCCACTATGTCTAGGTGAATCTACTAAATAAAAAGAAATATGGACACCACTATGTCTAGTAGAATCTACTAAATAAAAAGAAATATGGACGCCACGATGTCAAGTAGAATCTACTAAATAAAAAAAATATGGACGTCACTATGTCTGTAGAATCTACTAAATAAAAATAGATATGGACGCCACTATGTCTAGTAGAATCTACTAAATAAAAAGAAATATGGACACCACTATGTCTAGTAGAATCTACTAAATAAAAAGAAATATGGACGCCACTATGTCAAGTAGAATCTACTAAATAAAAAAAAATATGGACGTCACTATGTCTGTAGAATCTACTAAATAAAAATAAATATGGACGCCACTATGTCAAGTAGAATCTACTAAATAAAAATAAATATGGACGCCACTATGTCTGTAGAATCTACTAAATAAAAATAAATATGGACGCCACTATGTCTAGGTGAATCTGCTAAATAAAAAGAAATATGGACGCCACTATGTCTAGTAGAATCTACTAAATAAAAAGAAATATGGACGCCACTATGTCTAGTACAATTGAATATACTGGATTTAAGAACCAACATGTCTGCCCAAAACTAAATCTTCTTTAATCCCTACACTACTCAATACTCATCCTTCTCAACCCTGGGGGGGAGGTCCTTCTAAATTCCACTTATAAACAAATATATTTCAAGAATCGTAAAGATTTTTAAATTTTGGCATTTTTATATATTTATTTCAGTTTCATATATTCATATATTTATTTCATTTTTATATATTTATTTCAGTTTCAAAAAATTGATCATTCGATACGATTCGTACAGTTTAAAAAAACCCTGCATAGTGAAATAAGGAAATTTGTTGAAAAATAATATGATACACAAAATATATATTTACTTTACATTAAAACAGGTTTAAGAAATGAAGTGGGTACGTTTCTTACGAAACAAGGTTTAGATTGATATAAAGAATAAGTTAAACTATCATGAATAAAAGTTTAGAAAAAAATGCTCAATTTTTAGACAAAGCTAATTTGTGAAACAAGTGCCGATACTTTTTTCTCTTTAACCCCATCATGAATAGTTTAAGGAAAAGTTTTAACAGTTAAGAATGCTTCAAGCTTTTTCATAAAATTAACGAAATAAATAAATGCAAGAGTTGAAAATTTTTCCCAAAAAGTTGATTTTCTGAACTCAATGCTTATTTATGTCATGCTAAAGTTGGTTAGTCAAATCCCCCCAAAAAAGTATCTATTAAAGTATCTATTAAAGTATCTATTAAAGTATCTATTAAAGTATCTATTAAAGTATCTATTAAA
>NW_019397639.1:22524-29305 GCF_000591075.1 Eurytemora carolleeae | reverse complement strand
GGGGGGGAATGAGGGAATAGTGGTTGGAGTGGGGGGGAGAATGGGGTGGAGTGAAGGGGGGGCTCAGTGTCTCATGTTTCCTTCACTTTGTATTATCTTCATAGATACACCTACTTACACAATATTAAGCTCAATACACAGGGTGGATATTTTTATTTACTTTTTTACAATGCACAATTAGATAGTTTTATTTACTTTTTTACAATACGCAATTAGATATTTTTATTTACTCTTTTACATTACACACTTGGATATTTTTATTTACTTTTTTACAATACACAGTTGGATATTTTTATTTATTCTTTTACAATATTTAAAATTGGGTGATGGACCAAACCTCTGTAGAGTAAAAAAGTAGATGTTAGTTCCACATTTATTGAAAATATATTTCGATCTGATTATGAGATGAAAAAAAGATAATTTGCGAATATTCACTTTAAAAAATGTTGTTTTTACAATTCACAACTTCCCAAATGTGTAATTTCCCAAGCGGCAACTTCCCAAAGATTAGGTTATGCCTTCTGAAGCGCCGCAGGCTGCAATAAGGGCCGAGTGCTGCGGATAGGATGAGCTAAGGGGGGGCAAGTGCTACGGCTAGAACTGGCTAGGGGCCGAGCACTGCGGCCACGAAAGAATTGGAAAACTGTGGAGGGAGGACATTTTTATTTATTTTTCAAAACATGGGGATTGATATATTTTTATTTTGAGAAAAATATTACAACTAAAAAACTTTTAATATTTTTTTTAATAAAATGAAAGGTAGGGATATTTTTTTTTAACTAAAACTTTTTTTTTAGGTTTTGAATGTACAATATTTTTAGTATTATAGATGGAAAAATACCAATAAGACAACCTTGCAATGGCTGTTTTTTTGTAAGCTTTTTTACTTTAAAAATTTCTGAAAAATACTTGAATTTCTTTAGTTTTTGAAATAAAAATTATTTCTGCAAAGATAAATGAAAATCAAAAATGATACCGGTTTTTGACCAATTTTACCGACCTATGATTCCTCCAATAGCTTCACTCTAACTGTTTTTAGAAAAATTGGTATTGGGAACCCGTGGTTAAGTAAAATTCACTTAACTTTCATGTAAAATAGTTGTAAATAATTATATTCTCACATGGTAAGTTGTGTATCTGTCAGATACATGGGGAGGCATTAGAGGGGGGTGAGACCCCTAGCCCCCCTCCCTCCTGTGTATATTAGAGGGTATGAGTACCTTGTTGTGTAAACCTGAGATATTTCAAACTTTTTATAATCTCTCAGAACTCATAGTTTGAAATATTGACGATTTCAGGTTGGACAGATTTTTTTACATTTTATTGCAAAATATTTTAAATAAAAAAAATACCTAACATTGTTTAAAAGGAAAAGGTTTAATTTTAATTTCAATTTATATTTATTATAACATTATACAAATAAAGCAAGATATATGGAGTTTACATATATATATAATATAACATAGAATATATCACAATATAAAATATAAAAATTCATGGTCTCAAGAGCTGTGCAATGCTAAAGTTGGTTCGGAGAATCTCATTCCTTGTTTCAGGTTTAATTGCAAGAATATCTGTCTCCAGGATAGGTTTTAGATCCGGAGAGGAGAGAATATTTACTCCGGGTAGTATAGAAGGACTGGTGGCAAGGTTGGGTTTAATGTACCAAGTCTGTTGTTTTTCTCCGACCTTCTCTTCTATATCTACATCTGAATCTTCAAGTTCAGCAGGTAGGATGTCTAGAACATTGGTAGGAGAAGAGGGAGGGGTTTGATCATCCTCTTCCAAGCTCAGATTCATACCCAGATACCTTCGTACCCGTTTCTGAGCCTTCCTCCGGCTGAAATCTCCTTTCTGGAAATCTTGTTGACAAGCAGGATGGACTGCCCAGTAATGTCCTTTACCATTAGATGCTCTCCCAGCCTTGATAAAACAATCATTTAAAGATAGATTGTGTCGGATTGAGTTTCTCCAACCAGGTCCTCTGTGTCGGAAATATGCAAAATTATCCAAAAGATATTGATAAATATCCGCTAAAACCAACTTTTTGTCCTCAGAACTCAAGATTCCAATGGCTATCAGTCCTATGTAGGAGTGTTGGGGTTTAGGTTCTTCAGGGAATGGTATTCTAAAGAGTCGTGGATCAAGTTTAGCCATTGGAAACATAGCAAGATCTGGAGGAGGAGAGGATTGATATTGTGGAGTCATCTGAGGTTGGAAGAAATGCGGGAATGGATTGAAAGGTTGGATGAATCTCATCCTCTCTGCTACAGCTAGAGTATAGAGTTGTTGTAAGTTTAACTGCTGTGAGAACTGTGAGGAGGGGGAGGAGGAGAATGTGTTTATTGGAGAAGATGAAAACTGGGTTGAGGTTTGCGGAGTAAAGGTTGGGTTCAGGTCGGAGAACTGAACCGTGCTCAGGGTTGGAGAAGCGTCCATGTTGATCTGATGTTTGATTGAAACTAAACCAACTGAATCTCGCAGAGTCTAAATATTTGTTGAAAACATGGTTCCCGCCTTGCGCTCTCATTGGTCGGTTTAGCGCCGCCGTCGGAGATTTGGACCAATCAGAAGCGGGGGTTCGGTCCTATTGATGTTAACAGTCAATTAAATCTGTAAAATGTTATTCCAAATGATTCCAAGCATTTAAACGTTGAAATACTGATTTTATCAGGGTTCACAACAATCAACTTGATTTTATTAAAACTTGGCCGGAAAATCAGATATTTTTTATCATTACTGCACTTTAAAAACATTTCAACTTTCTTTTGCTTATTTACCCAAATTCTGAAACACTTAAAAAAATTTTTATCTAGTTTTAAACTATTCTTTAATAATGGTTTTTTCTTTTTGATGTTGATATTTTACCTATGAGTATTTTTCCCTTGTACATTTAAAAAATTAAAACTATGGAAATTTTAAAGATTTACTTGTTTTTACTCGTGGATTTTCAAAAATAGAAAGATAGAAATTTTTTATCAGAATTTTTTTTAATTACTGAATTGCTAAATGCCTTCCGTGATGACTCTCCTTTCAAAGATGGCAATGCCCGATTCACAAAGGTACCCTTGAAACATTTTTATGATCAGTAATAATGTGGAATCAAATTCGTATATGTGTTCCTGCAGTATAAATATGTAAAGATAAATCAGATTTGAAAATTATCAATTTTTAAAATTATAAACATTGATATCTAAATCATACTTAATCAAATAAAACTTTTAAGGGTACCCTTGTGAATTCATATAACTCCAATATCAACCTTTGGAAACAAATTATTTTATGTCGAAAAACTATATACTCAAACTCAAACTTTAATAATTTAACATCAATGGCTTCTCATTTAAAGCTCTATAAAATTAGATATATTTCGAAACATTAAGATTTCAAACAAAACAAAATAAACTTTTGTTGAAATGTGAGTTTTAAATATGGGTTTAGATTGGAATCTCTTTTACTTATTTCCCTTTATGAAGACTTTTAATCAAATATCAAACATTTAAAAGAATTTAAACAAATCATTGTGTTTTGTAAACTTAAGAATTTCAAGGGATAAAATAGATTTTTAATTGAATTATTTTTGAAATATTAAAAAGATTTTACGGCATGTATTTGTAAACTAAAAATATTATTTAGGCCAAAATTTTAAAAATTTCAAGAAATAAAACAAATTAAAAAAATATAAAATTTTACTAAAAATCTTACTTTTCCCTACAAAATTAAAAAATATACCCGCTAGAAAGTTAAATAGTTTGTCAAAAATAAATAAGTTTGTTGACTCACATTCCTTACTTCACCAGTATATATTATATATTATATATGTATATATGTATATATGTATATATGGATATATGTATATATGTATATATTTGTATATATAATTGTAAACAAATTCCTAGCATACAAGTACACTAATTTCAAATATAATTGAAACTATGCTCATAGTAAACTTTAAGGGGCTGTTCTCGAAATTTCAAGTGACCCCTCCATTAAAGAGGTACATGTCAGATTCACAACTGTACCCAACAATTATGGAGATATCCATGTTTTTCTACAAACGGAAATTCAAGGTTTTTGATTATTTTATTAGATGGTTCCTTAAACTTACACCGATTTTAACGTTTTTAAAAGATTTAATTCAGGAAAATTTTAAAATTTCCGAATTTGTGCTTTTAAAGTGAGAGGAAAAGAATACAATTTTTAAAAATAAAATAATATTAAGCAGTTGTAATAAAAGATCCGTTTTATGATTTCATATAATAAATTTTCTTCCCTTCTTTTATAGGAACTATTTTTTCTTTTCTTGTCACCGGGATAGTTCTATAAATATGGTGTTGTGTTAGATCTAACGGAAACGAACTTAACAAAATTTGCATTTTAAAAAGTATATATTCAAAGTTTAAGTTTTAAACCTGCTACAACACACACACCCCCCTCCCTTCCCCTCTCTCCCTTCCCTTAAATTATCAATATTATTCCCCACCTTGTTGTGTAAACCTGAGATATTTCAAACTTTTTATAATCTCTCAGAACTCATAGTTTGAAATATTGACGATTTCAGGTTGGACAGATTTTTTCCTCATCCCATCCTCATCCCATCCTCATCCCATCCTCATCCCATCCTAATCCTATCCTCATCCCATCCTCATCCCATCCTCATCCCATCCTCATCTCATCCTCATCCCATCCTCATCTCAACCTCATCCCATCCTCATCCCATCCTCATCCCATCCTCATCCCATCCTCATCCCATCCTCATCCCATCCTCAAAAATCAAAATATAAACTTTATGGATTTTCATGGATTTGAATAAATTCCGAGTTTATCATTAAATCAATAATTGATGAACCTTAATCAGGGTTGGTTGAGTTGATGTGAAAGAAAGAAGACCAATGCTAGAATTCAGAAACTCTGATTTACTAGAGTTAAAACGTTATCTCTTTACTGTAGGAAGACAAAGAACATTCTTATAAATTAAGTCGAATATAAAATATGTAGATTTATTGGTTCGAAATTTTAAAGAGGATATTCAGTCTATTGATGCATACTCTATACCCAGGGTCGGATTACCTTGACAAAATATTATTCTGTGAAAGAAATTAATCCATTTAACCATTTATCTTTAATCCTTCAATTATTGACTTAAATCCATTGATTCTAATAATATTTGTGGTGCGCGGAGCTGGTCTCTCACTCCAACTGTCAATGGTTTGAAGAAGAGAGAAGGGAGAATGGAAAGATTAGAAACCTGAGAAGTGTCTCTGGAGTATTGTGGGGATATTGAATCCTAACCTGCCAGTAATATCGAGGTTTTATTCAGCCCTTCTTCAGATCTTTCGACAAATTTATTTGGACACTTCTTCTTAAATATATTTTTCTTTTAAAATGTAAGCGTTATTTCAAGTGACCCAGACCCTCCATGCAAATTAAAAGATTTGTATGATCAAGGACGAATTAGATGTTAATTTCAATGGAGAAACCATCAGAATTAAACACTTTCCAAGTAAGAAAAACGGCGGTATCTTCCCTATTCAGTGGCGGTTTATAAGGAAGCAAAAAAGGGGGGTCACCCCCCCCCCCTGAAAAAATAGGGGCAATAGCAATACAATTTGATATATTATTTTCCAAATTTCATGTTTAAAATTCTGGGGGGGGGGTTTGCTAGGTAGACAAAAGTTTCGGCGCACTTAGCGTGTAATATATTTAAACTATTTATCCCCCCTCCCCTGGAAAATATCATAAGCTGCCCCTGTCCACATTCTAGATCAGATTAATTGGTTTCAAATCGAGCATTGTCATCTTTGCATGGATAGGGTCACATGAAATTATGCTTACAGTCCCTTTAATATATTTTACTCTTTAAAGGGACTTTTTGAAAAGTTTTGATATTTTATAAAAATATAAATTATATCAATTTCCCTAATTGTACCTGCAGCATAAATCCCACATTCATTTTTAGAAATCTGCAAAAGAAAATTATAATTTTTTATGAAGAAAATCTAGGATATTTTCATCAAACTCAGACAAAAGTTTGATAATTGGATCTGGACCACTTGAAATGCAGCCAATTACATGGGCCTTCCCTATTATTACATATGTACATTGTACATATTACATATGTAAATTGTACATATTACATATGTACATCGTACCTATAACATATGTATTTACATTACATAATATATATAAAGATCTATAACAGATTAGAGAGCAATAGTATTAAGATATAATCAAGGTTGCATGTTAAATTATATCATCAAAATAAGGAACAAATACGGAAACATATATATATGTATATTTATAATATAAAGATATATAATATATATTAATACTCACAAACAAAGAAGATTTGCTACACAACTGATCCGTTCCGCAATTATTATAGATTATTTGAGGAAATATCATTTTATTTTTCTTAATATTTTGTTCAATGAAAACATTTCCGTTTTCATATTCTGCGTTTTTAAGTTTAAGGGCTTGTCTTGGGAGTCCTGGCTATGAAATGTCTTCTATGAAATGTCCTATCTGTAAAATGTCCTATCTATGAAATGTCCTATCTGTGAAATGTCCTATCTATGAAATGTCCTATCTGTGAAATGTCCTATCTATGAAATGTCCTATCTGTGAAATGTCCTACCTAAGAATTTCTTTTTCTGCACTCCCCCCCTCCCCCCTCGACAATAGAATTTAAATAAAATAAGTAAAGTGCAATTTAAGGGCCATGGGGCAAAGAAATGATCTCTTGAAAATTCTATTTTTCCTTGGTATTTTAGCCCCCCCC
>NW_019397639.1:0-22459 GCF_000591075.1 Eurytemora carolleeae | reverse complement strand
TCTCTCCCCCCACCCCCCGTAAAGATTGAAAAAGTAAAATTTTCAAGCCAAAACAGAGACAAATCGTGAAAATTGCTATTAGATAAAATTCTTGATCTCAATTTAATCAAAATCTACGTAGATTAATTATTATTGATTAATTGGTTGAAGTTTGAGTGGATTTTTGTAGAAAACTAGAAAACAAAAATGTGTTTTAACATAAATATAATGATTAAACAGTGTAAAATATATCTATACTTTATTTTTGTTTTTATTTTATCATAATATTTTACCTTGGTGTACAAAATAATTCTATGATGATAACAATAATAAAATAAACATTCTTTATGGTCAGGATACAAATATAATATCTTTTTTATTTAGAAAACCTTTCCCTGATCCTTCCATTATGCATTTTATCAATGAACTCTCACCTTCATGCTTCTCCATTATGTATTTTATCTATGAATTCTCTTTCTGCTCTTTCTATTATGTATTTTATCTATGAACTCTTAATTCCTGCTCCATTCATTGTGTATATTTTTTCTATGAATTTTCTCCTTGATTATTCCATTATGTATTTTATCTATGAATTCTCTTTCAGCTCCTTCTAATATGTATTTTGTCAATGAAACCTTTCCCTTCTTCTTCCATTATGTATTTTATCTATGAATTCTCTTTCTACGCCTTCTATTATGTGTTTTATCTATTAGTTCTCTTTCTGCTCCTTCTATTATGTATTTTGTCTATGAATTCTATTTCTGCTCCTTCTATTATTATTTCGTTTATGAATTCTCTTTCTGCTCCTTCTATTATGCATTTTATCTATGCATTACAATTGTGCTCCTTCTATGATGTATTTTATCTATTAATTATAATCCTGTTCCTTCCATTATGTATTTTATCTATGAATTATAATCCTGCTCCTTCTGTTATGCATTTTATCTATGAATCTATACTTCCCACAGTTCTCCCGTTAGCGCTAAACTCCTTTAAGCCGGAGAGAGTTGAAAAGCATTCCCGCGAGATAAGAATTGTCTTGAGATGTCCTTCAGAAGTTGAGACACACTTTTCTTAAACCCAACCCAACCCCAATACAAGCTTTTCAGCCAGGGAACTCTCACGGTTACAAAAAATAGATTTGTGTGAAAATATCTTAGTCTCATCTTTACTTCTAAATTCAGGGTTATCCTTTATCCACAGTTGTCCGAGATATCCAATATTTTTTATATCCTGTATTCTGTATCCTCTCCCAACCCATCCTGTGTCCCATCTAACCTTTCCTGTATCCTATATCCTGTATCCTCGCCTAACCTTTCCCGTATCTTATATCTTCTTCTATCATTTCCTGTATCCTGTATCCTCTCCTAACATTTAATGTATCCTGGTATCATCGCCTAACCTTTCCCGTATCCTGTACACTCTCCAAATTTATCCTGTATCCTGTATTCTCTCTGTATCCTGTATCCTGTAGCTTTTATTCTCTCTGTATCCTGTATCCTGTATCCTATCTTAACCTACCCTGTATCCATATATTAAAGTAGATACCCTGACAGGCTGACACTGTATCCATGTATACCCTGTATATCCAGTATCCCTGTATCCATTGAATACCCTGTATCCATGTAAACCCTGTATTATCTAAGTATACTTTGTATCGATGTATACTATGTATCCATGTATACTCTGTATCCATGTATACCCTGCATACCCAGTATCCCTGTATCTAAGTATACTCTGTATCCATGCATACTCTGTATCTTTGTATACTCTGTATCCATGTTTACTCTGTATCCCTGCATACCCTGTATCCATGTAAACCCTTTATTTATGTATACCCTGTATCCCTGTAAACATGTATACTCTGTATCCATGTATCCCTGTGTCCATTTATCATTTTATCCCTATATCTATGTAAACCCTGTATCCATGTATACCCTGTATCCCTGCAAACATGTATACTCTGTATCCTTTTGTCCAAGTATCCTTTTATCCCTGTACCCATGTAAACCCTGTATCCATGTATACGTTGTATCTCTGTAACCATGCATACCCTGCATCCATTTATACCACCTATGCATCCCTGTGTCCATGACTCTTTTTACCCCTTCATCACTGTATCCCTGTATCTATGTATACCCTGTATCCATGTATCCATTTATACCCTTTATTGCTGTATCCATGTATCCATATATACCCTGTATCCCTGTAACCTTGTATCCATGTATACCGTGTATCCATGTATCCATATATACCCTGTATCCCTGTATCCTTGTATCCTTGTATCCCTGTATCCCTGTATCCCTGTATCCCTGTATCCCTGTATCTATGTATACCCTGTATCCCATGTATCCATATATACCCTGTATCTCTGTATCCATGAATACCCTGTATCCATGTATTCATGTATACCCTGTATCCCTGTATCCATGTATCCCTGTATCCTTGTATCCCTGTATCCCTGTATCCCTGTATCCCTGTATCTTTGTATACCCTGTATCCATGTATCCATATATACCCTGTATCTCTGTATCCATGTATACCCTGTATCCATGTATCCATGTATACCCTGTATCCCTGTATCCATGTATCCATGTATCCCTGTATCCTTGAATCCCTTTATCCCTGTACCATTGTATCCCTGTATCCCTGTATCCATGTATCCATGTATCCATGTATTGTATACCCAAGAACGGCACCAAAAATGCTTAATCATGATATTCTCCGCTGAGAAGAATTTTATGGAAAAATTTGTAAACACAGAATTCCTGAATATCTTGTTGATATCGTGTATAAAGCTTTATTGGCTCATATCTTCCGCCCTCCATTAGCGGGGCTTTGAATTGGTATCTACCCATCTATCCATCTATCTACATGTGCAACTATCTATCTATTCACTTGACCTGTCTATCTATCTAACTACCTATTTTCTAAGATTTGACATGTTTACACTATTAGATATGCCCACGTCATCTTTACACTATCATAATCTTACAAGTTTCTAAATATAGGGATGTACATTGTGCATCAACTTTTATACATCTAGGTAATTTATTTTGCATAAAATGCTGCGGTGTCAATTTGCACAATTGCACTGCATGCGTTCAGTTTTGTATTTGTAATCTTATGAAGAAGAAAAAACAATTTAGCCAACTTCAAAATGGCAAACTCAAATATGAAGTTTGACAGTATTTTCAAAATAGAAAACTCCCATACTTCAGTACGTTCCCGAAAATTTGAGAAAATTTACATTTTAAAAATCGAAAATTTGAAAAAATGAATATGTTTGAAAAAAGCGTATTTGAAAAATGTATAATTGGGAAAATGTCTATCAAGGTAACATTCATAATCTGTAATATTTGGTTCTTAATAAACATAATTATTGAGTTAGAAATCTTTAAAAGTAAAACTAAACCAAAACGTGCCAACACCTACAGACTATATAATACATATGTTGTTAAATAGTAGTTTAAATCCAGTAATACCGAGTATATTAATCCTATGAATGGACCTGTCCAGGCCACTATTCAAGTTTTTTACAAATCATTTTAGCAAATTTCACAAAATTCAAGAAAAGATTAATTTGAATAAAAAATCTCCCGTGGCCTGTCGATTAGGACAAAACCATTTTTTAAAAAAAAGTGTGTATAATTCCACGTTTAAAGTTGAAAAGTAAACTCTTCTATTTAAGAAGGATTGAATAATGTGAACGAAAACCCATTTTCACCATTGACACATGTTAAATTCAAGCAAAAGTACCCGGCGTTGCCCGCGAAATCTCAAAAGTATTCAAAAGAAAAAGTTACTCTGATGGTTATATCTGAGAACTGAGAACTGAGAACGCTTTGCTTTACATCTATATATCTATATATCTATATATCTATATATCTATATATAGATATAAAGTTGTAATCTCTATTTGTCTGTCTATCTGTTTGCTTGTCCGCTCATAACTCAGGAACCCCTGGACCGATTTTCTTTAAATTTTAACTGGGGAACTCGGGAGAGCCACGGGAATGTTCTGATAGCTTGGTTTTGAGACTCTTAATTGAGAGGGTTGACTTCAATAGCGAAAATTTATTTTCCTGGTAAAATCATCCAAGTGCGGGTAAACGGCGAAAGTAACTTTTTGTAACCTTGGCAGCGCTGGGTTCCCAAGCTAGTATATAAAAGGTAGTAACCTCTGCTTGTTTATTTGCCTGTTTGGATGTTCATTCGATCATAGCTTCCAAGTTGACTGGGTATACTTTTATAGAGAAAACTGCAGACAAAGCTGAGTCTCCAAGGTAGTATCACATAATATTTAATCTTTCATTTTTTAAGAATATAAACCTATTGGGCCCATTTTTGTGTTTCTTAAATGGGAAGGGTTCATGGCCGCCGGTCAAACTTCTATAATTTTCCAACAAGCTCGATTTATAGCAAAAAGTAAAGGAACTGAGAATTTAGAATAAAATGATTCTAATCCTTGATAAACATTCTGTGTAAACACTGGAGACAGAAAGGATTGAAAAGAAATCTTGTGACGAGTTTAGAAACAAGTTTGGACAAAAGTTCTCCAACCTAACATAATACAATTTTAGTAAAATAACCAGAGATATCTCTAGATATGGTTCAGGAAGGTTTAGTTATTTCTCCGGGAGTAAAATAACCAGAGATATCTCTAGATATGGTTAAGGAAGGTTTAGTTATCTCTCCGGGAGTAAAATAATCAGAGATATCTCTAGATATGGTTATGGAAGGTTTAGTTATTTCTCCGGGAGTAAAATAATCAGAGATATCTCTAGGTATGGTTATGGAAGGTTTAGTTATTTCTCCGGGAGTAAAATAATCAGAGATATCTCTAGATATGGTTATGGAAGGTTTAGTTATTTCTCCAGGAGTAAAATAACCAAAGATATCTCTAGACATGGTTAAGAAGATTAAGTTACTTCTCCGGGAGTAAAATAACCAGAGATATCCCTAGGTATGGTTCAGGAAGGTTTAGTTATTTCTTTGGGAGTAAAAGAAACACAGGCATCTCAAGGAAGGTTCAGGAAGGTTTAGTTATCTCTCCAGGAGTAAAAGGAACAGAAGATAAGGTTCAGTTAGGTTTTGTTACTTCTCCGGGAGTTAAAAAAAAACAGAAATATCTCAAGGTATGGTTCAGGAAGGTTTAGTTATCTCTACGGCAGTAAAAGAACCAGAAATATCTCAAGGTATAGTTCAGGAAGGTTTAGTTATCTCTACGGCAGTGAAAGAAACAGAAACATCTCAAGATAAGGTTCAGGAAGGTTTTGTTACTTATCCGGGAGTAAAAAACCAGCGAAATCTCTAGATTCGGGTTAAAAAGGTTTAGTTAAATTTCTAAATTTCTCCGGGGGTAAAAGAACCTAGCTAAATATTACTCTATTCATATTCAAATTTTCTAATCCATATATCTTTACAACCTAAAGTCGTGGACCTTTGATATTTTTTTCAATATTTGAATTCTGCTAAGTTTAACACTAGACGGTGGCAAAGATTTATACTGTGCCCTTTCTTTTAGATTCGGACATTTCTTACAGGAACTGTAAACAGTAGATGCAATCTTAAAGGGACTGTAAAGGAAAAATGAAAGGGGGTATAGGCTGAAAGCTAATCACTTTAGCTCTTGATCTCGACCCATGAAAATCATATCTGATGTTCATGTCTCGAGAAATTGATATAAAACTGTGTCAAATCTATACGAAAATTAATATATATACAATTTTGTATAAAAGTAGTTATAATGAGATAGATAGAAAGATAGATGTTACCGCCATACTATTTCTATTGGTTCAGAATAAACAACAAACACATGTCTGAACCCTGATTGGATCCGGCGCTAATGGACTCGGCATACAGGAGTGGATTGAAGGATTCATAACTCTAATTGGATAATGAGATAGATAGAAAGATAGATGTTACCGCCATACTATTTCTATTGGTTCAGAATAGGCAACAAACACATGTCTGAACCCTGATTGGATCAGGCGCTAATGGACTCGGCATACAGGAGTGGATTGAAGGATTCATATCTCTAATTGGATAATAAGATAGATAGAAAGATAGATGTTACCGCCATACTATTTCTATTAGTTCAGAATAGACAACAAACAGATGACTAAACCCAGATTGGATCAGGCGCTAATGGAATCGGCATACAGGAGTGAAGTATAGAGTAGACACAAAGGAACTCAGTTCTTGCCACAAACTCTAATTTTCTAATTCCTATATCTTTGCAACCCAATGTTGTAGACCATATCTAAGTTTAGATTATCAAAGCTTTACACTTTCATATTGCAAAGATATAGGGATTAGAAAGTTTAAGTTTGTTGTAAAACTCAATATCTTCCAACAATTAAAGGTATAATAATTGAATATAAATATTTATTTATTAAAACTCAATATCTTCCAACAATTAAAGGTATAATAATTGAATTTAAATATTTATTTATTAAAATTCTACAATTTGTCAAATAAAATTATTATCACGTTGAAACATCAAGAACAGAACCTCTCATTTTATTCTCCTTTGAAGAGATACAAACGAGGTTTCTTATCTTCTTTCTGGAGCAAGGAATCTATCCCAAAACTGAAACTTCTCTTCAAGGTTTCGGAGCTCTGGGTTTTACTCGGAGCAGGGGGTGGAGATGGATCTCTGGTCGGAGAACATGGGATCACATATGAGGTATAGGAGGAGGAGGAGGAGGAGGGTTCCATCTTGATAAATCCAGAGTCTACCTTGAAACTGTCATCGGAGTCGAACCTGTCGGAGGTATCCAGGACGGGAGAAGAGGGAGGAGTATCCTCTTCATCCAAACCCACGTTCATACCCAGATACTTCCGAACCCGTCTCTGAGCCTTTCTTCGGCTGAAATCTCCTTTCTGGAAATCTTGTTGACACGCAGGATGGACTGCCCAGTAATGTCCTTTACCATTAGATGCTCTCCCAGCCTTGATAAAACAATCATTTAAAGATAGATTGTGTCGGATTGAGTTTCTCCAACCAGGTCCTCTGTGTCGGAAATATGGAAAGTTATCAAGAATATATTGATAAATATCTGCAAGCACTAGTTTCTTCTCCACAGAGCTTAGAATAGACATAGCTATAAGTCCTATGTAGGAGTGCTGGGGTTTAGGTTCTTCAGGGAATGGTATTCTAAAGAGGCGTGGATCAAGTTTAGCCATAGGAAACATGGCAAGATCAGGAGGAGGAGCAAACCTAGGTATCATAGGAGGTGTTAGAAGAGGAGGGAAGGGAGAGAAGGGTTGGAGAAGTCTCATCCTATCTGCAAAAGCCAGGGTGTAAAGATGCTGAAGTCTCACGGTGTCCTGAGAGCTAGAGACTGGAGCTTGCAAGGATGGAGCAGGAGAAGTTCTGTGCTCCATATTGAACCAGTGTTTGAACCAAACTACTCGTTTACCAACAGTTTCTAACATTTTCAAGCAAGCGGTGACCAACCAAAGGAAAACAATACTCTGATTGGTCGAGAGCAGCGCCCCCGCAACCCCCCGCCAACCAATCAGAGCCTTGCATTTGTTGTTCTGTAGTTATACCAAACATTTGGCGGCGATGTGTCTGGTTTTTCAGGCTTCTTGAATTTTCAAAATCATCCTCTCTCTCAAGTTTAACAATGGCTGTATTGATCTTGCTTAAAATCCTATTTTTATCGTCTTTATACGAGGCTTGTAAAAACCCCATTAGTAGATAGAAAAAACAAGTGCTTAACCCTGAAAACGATTATTCTTTTTAAACAACATACATTCTTTTTATACTTAAGATGTCATCAACATTGAAATTTTCGTTAATCATTGCTTGTATATATCTAACACGAAAAAGAATCCTAAAAGGATTGAAAAACCACAAATTTATTAAAATGTTATACAAAAACACTAAATGAAACCCGACGAGGTGAAAAAAAACAATTATTGGACAAATTGAAAGATTTTTAATTATTCAAAGTTGACTGAATACAGTTAACTAACATATTCAATCATTCAAATTTCATTGACAAATATACAGAACTAGAATTTCTTGACGGTATAGACCTGAAAGGGACTGTATGTGACGGTATAGACCTGAAAGGGACTGTATGTGACGGTATAGACCTGAAAGGGACTGCATGTGACGGTATAGACCTGAAAGGGACTGCATGTGACGGTATAGACCTGAAAGGGACTGTATGTGACGGTAAAGACCTGAAAGGGACTGTATGTGACGGTATAGACCTGAAAGGGACTGTATGTGACGGTATAGACCTGAAACTACAATATATCTAGGGTTAACTACAATATATCTATAAATATATATTATATATAACCTCGATCCTAATCAGATTATACAGAAAGCAGATGTATTGTAAATATATTTACTTTTAGATAAATATATTTATACAGGGAGATGTATACTTACACAAGTTATTCTTAATTATTTAATCTGCTTCAGAAAAATGCATGTTTAAAATTGTTTATCAATAGATTTTTTTAATAATGAAAAAAAGGAAGAAATTTTGGTAATGCAAATTATTTAAATAATTTATTTCAATAAGTCTTTTAGTTCATTAGTGTCGCTTATAAATCATTATTTTTAAATTAAGCCTCTAATTTATGGTCTAAGTGAGACAGTAAAAAGTTTTAACTATTTTTAATTAAAGTTAGAAAAACTTATTTTTTCCAAAAAACAGTAATTTCTAAAGTATCTAATGAATTTCATATTTTTTAGATGAAAATTTGTTTCAATTTTAAATATATGTGGGCTAGTTTGTAAATTTTGAGATTAAAAATTATTGGGGGGGGAAGAGAGAGTTCAATTGAAGAATTCAATATTTGTCAAAATTTTGTTCAATTGTTCGAAAGAATGGATATTTCTAACCAACCAACTGTGGAAAATATGAAAATTGACAGAAAAGAAATTCTATTTACTCGACGCCATTAAAACATTCTTATCTTTTCCCTGCCTGTCTAAACCTGAATTTTTAAATTAGAATATTTTAGACACGCACCTTGTTGCACCGGCTAGTCCTATGGAGTGTCAGTTTTATTTACCCAATGTCCGGGCGATACAGTACAAACTGGGACCGGAAAGGTTGACCCGGCTCAAATGTACTACGGCTGCCCGTTTAGAATATTCTTTGACAGAAAAAAACTTTCTTATAGAAGAGAAAAAGATCCAGGTTTTCATGAATTAAATCATTAACATGATTAAATTCATGAAAATATATGCTACTGATAAATGAGAACATGCACCTCTGGAAATCACCCACTCTCCGACTTAGAACTGTACTTTAGTCTTCTTTTATTCTTATAATATTGCACCATTTAACTTTGTGTACGAAATAAATCTATAATAATAAAAATATGGATAGATAGATAGATACATAAAAGATAGAAAAATAGGTAGATAGATATTGATAGGTGTCACATTCCTGCCATATCTTCCTAGACTATAGGCCCCCTGGAGAACAGGACTAAACATCTAACATGGAGTAGAAAAAACCAGAAAAACAAGAGATTAGAGATATTAGAGATATTCTAGTCCTATATAATCCCAGATATACAATCCGTCCTAACATTTATACAAACAACTTAGAAGTATTAGACTTATTTCACACCCTTACCCCCCCCCCCTCCCACCCCCGTAAAAAACTATAAGATAATATGTATAATCTAACTTTTCTTTTGGAAACAAAAAATAATTTTTCATTTAGAAGAATTTTTCACAAATATATAATATAATTTAAGAAAGAGATTTTAAAAATAAATTTAATAGTTACACATTATTAATGCTTCTAAAATTAACAATTTACAATTTACAATTTACACGTCTTTTTTTAAATCTTGCAATTTACAACTGAAAAATCATACATATACTTAAATATTTTTAACTCATTTACATCTACAATTACATTATTTTTTTATACATTTTACAATTTACTGATAAATATCAATTTACAGATAGGCTGTTTTTTTACAAATGGCAAAGGAACATTAGACTGATCTCATACTGAGCCTCTAATGATTATGTTTTATAAAATGTGTTTGCCAAATAAACTTTTGGAAACATGGCCGGTTAATCATAAAAATGTAAAAATTAAAAATAAAAAATAAAAACATTTATTGCATGAAAACGGAGGATTTAAAATTATTAAAAAAAATTTGATCAAGAGTACAAGGTAAACTGGTTTTTTTTCACCCTAAATCGCGCAATTTTTCATTTTTTTAATGTTTGAATTGATTTGAACTCTGAAATTCAATGTTATTTACATAAATAACCTTCTAAAGATTTTCATTTCACTGTTTCTATGGATTTTTTATATTATTGACCCCCATTTTCTGCCAAACTTTTAGTTTTGTGAAAAATATATTTTTTCAACATGCATTAGAATTCTTGGAATACAAATTTGCATTCATGAAAATAATTTGAGATAATTCCTCACAAAGATATCTTCGCTCATATATATATTTATATGTCAGCTATAGCCGGCCAAACGGCTTGACCAAATTGGCTGAATTTTTTTAGGGAACCCATGGCCCATTGGTACGTCGAGGGGTTAACAAAGGCTATAAAAATCTAAAATCAAATTTTTTTATCAAATGTAGATTGGTCGTTTTCTTCAATTAAAAACTGTTGAAAATTTATAAAATTTCACTGGCAACGCCGGGTACCTCAGCTAGTAGTATATAAGGTCACACAACACTATCCTGTATCCAAAAAGTAAAAATTGTGATATTCCAAGTTTTTTTTCGGGGCAGGATGTATCTTTTCTTACTTTTGTAATTCTGTTTCGGTTGTTAGGGTTTAAGGAGACTAAAGGCAGTATTCCTTTAGATTAAAAAAAAACTTTTATACATTTTTATTTCTCTTCAAAATAATCTAGTCTAACATATTACTTTTTAAAAGCAAACCAAACAAAATGAGATTTTTATGCGAAAGTGATAATAAAAGATTAGTATTTGCCAAATTTACAGTTTTGATTATATTTGCGGGTTTCTCCGTGTTTTGAGATTTACAACAATAGAATTTGGTTGTATTCCTTTTTAAGGTGAAAGAGAGGAATTATGTTTTATTCTTCTCTCTATGTATCCTCTCAACAAACCCTGAACAATCCATCATCTTACAATCTTAGATAATCTGGCATTCCGCGCACACTTAACGCGCGCACAGTGGGTTAACCAACCCGGATACGTCTTTACTCCGGGTGCTTTGTTTAGCTGGTCAGCTAACCTAATCTACCATTATGTGTGAACACAGTGGATTATCTTGTATTGAAACATTAAATATTTACTGTAAACAATTTTACTAAATAGAATAAATATAGAACTAAAGAAAGGGATTACTTATTTTTCTGTTTTCCTTCTATCTTCTCAGTATTCATTGATGTTTCATTGTAAGGGATGTAACTGAACTGAACCTTCATCACCTGAAACTGAACCTTCATCACCTGAAACTGAACCTTCATCACCTGAAACTGACCCTTCATCACCTGAAACTGAAACCAGATTTAAACCCTCCTGAAACCACGTATAACCCCCTGGAACCAACTAAACCCTCTGAAACCAAGTAAAAACCTGCCGAAACCAACTCTAGTCCCCTCAATAATAAAAACAACCATAAAACTAAGTTAATACCCCTGAAAATAAGTTAAAACCCCTTAAACTAAGTTTATACCCCCTGAATATAAGTATAACCACGTAAAACCAAGTATAACGCTCTGAAACCAACCCTAGACCACTTTTTTACAAAGTAAAAATTCCCTGAAACTAAATATAACCCCCTGAAACTAAGTATAACCCCTGAAACTAAGTATAAACTCTGAAACTAAGTATAAACCCCTGAAACCAAGTATAAACCTCTGAAACTAAGTATAAACCCCTACACTAAGTACAAACCCCTGAAACCAAGTATAAACCCCTGAAACTAAGTATAAACCCTGAAAATAAGTATAAACTCTGAAACTAGGTATAAACCCTGAAACCAAGTATAAACCCTGAAACTAAATATAACCCCTGAAACCAAGTAAAAACCTCCAACCAAAATTGTGTGACTGTGAATCCTAAAATCCTATTTGGTTTCTAAGGATTAATATTCAGCAGAAAATATTTTCAATCTGGCGAGCTAGTTGATCATGCAACCTTTACTCCAGTAGCACAACAAACCAGGAGATTATAAGAGGGTTAACCAGCTCTAGGAGGAGGGGGGGGGGGGGCTCAGGGTTCGGTTATTAAGAAGGGGTTTAGACTTTTAGTATACTCATGAGCTGATTAGATTAAAGTTTAGGAAAACCAAGGTTTAATAATTAGGAAACCCAGGGTTTAATAGTTTAGGAAACCGAGGGTTTAATAGTTTAGGAAACCTAGGGTTTAATAGTTTAGGAAACCTAGGGTTTAATAGTTTAGGAAACCCAGGGTTTAATAATTTAGGAAACTCAGGTTTTAATAGTTTAGGAAACCCGTGGTTTATAAGTTTAGGAAACTCAGGGTTTAATAGTTTAGGAAACCCAGGGTTTAATAGTTTAGGAAACCCAGGGTTTAATAGTTTAGGAAACTCAGGGTTTAATAGTTTAGGAAACTCAGAGTTTAATAGTTTAGGAAACCCAGGGTTTAATAGTTTAGGAAACTCAGGGTTTAATAGTTTAGGAAACTCATGTTTTAATAGTTTAGGAAACTCAGGATGTAATAGTTTAGGAAACCCATGGTTTAATAGTTTAGGAAACTCAGGGTTTAATAGTTTAGAAAACCAAAGGTTTAGTAGTTTAGGAAACTCAGGGTTTAAAAGTTTAAGAAACTCAGGGTTTAATAGTTTAGGAAACCCAGGGTTTCATAGTTTAGGAAACTCTGGGTTTAATAGTTTAGGAAACCGAGGGTTAAATAGTTAAAGAAACCCAGGGTTTAAAAATTTAGGAAACCCAGGTTTTAATAGTTTAGGAAACTCAGGGTTTAATAGTTTAGGAAACTCAGGGTTTAATAATTTAGGAAACCTAGAGTTTAATAGTTTAGGAAACTCAGGGTTTGTTTAGGAAACCCAGGGTTGAAGTGTTTTGGAAACTTAGGGTTTAATAGTTTAGGAAACCCAGGGTTTAATAATTTGGAAACCCAGGGTTTAATAATTTGGAAACCCAGGGTTTAATAGTTTAGGAAACCCAGGGTTTAATAATTTGGAAACCCAGGGTTTAATAATTTAGGAAACCCAGGGTTCAATAGTTTAAGAAACCCAGGGTTTTATAGTTTAGAAAACCCAGGGTTTAATAGTTTAGAACATCAGTAGAAACAAGTTACATTTTTTATGAAATGGGAAAAAATGGTTTCATAAATATTTTAAAGCTAGAAATTATAAAGAAAGAAGGATGCAGAGGATCGGCATCCTTTTAACTATGGTTTATAAATCTCCAGAAAATCTTGCAGAGTAACTACTCTCGGTTTAATTTTGAACCTGGAGTATTTTAATCTTGTACAAAAGTTATTTTTGAGAACTTTGTGACGGTATAGACCTGAAAGGGACTGTATGTGACGGTATAGACCTGAAAGGGACTGTATGTGACGGTAAAGACCTGAAAGGGACTGTATGTGACGGTATAGACCTGAAAGGGGCTGTATGTGACGGCATAGACCTGAAAGGGACTGCATGTGACGGTATAGACCTGAAAGGGACTGCATGTGACAGTGTAGACCTGAAAGGGACTGTATGTGACGGTATAGACCTGAAAGGGACTGTTTGTGACGGTATAGACCTGAAAGGGACTGTATGTGACGGTATATTATAGACCTGAAAGGGGCTGTATGTGACGGTATAGACCTGAAAGGGGCTGTATGTGACGGTATAGACCTGAAAGGGGCTGTATGCGTAATTAAAAAAGACCCTCCAGGCAAAGACAAGGAAATGCCTGACTTAAAACGATTCCCTTAAAGTCTGATCAAGTATGACTAAGATATCCTTGGTTTAATTTCTTTTAACTGTTTATTTTTATTTGCAGATTCTCTGCGAAAGCAACTTACGCATTTTTTGCTTGCAAGAAGCAAGGGAGAATCTCGGAGAAATAAACACTTTTCCATTATTTTATTATTTATTATTTATTATTTTATTATTTTTTTATCAGATAATCTTCCGTCTTACGGCTCCTGACCTGGTATCCGTCCCACTCTATAGTTTATTTACAAGTAAGCCTCTCTCCATGCTTGTACTATACAGCAGGAGAAGAAGATTGAACATCTGCGTTATTACTTGTACAACTTTTTGAACTCATAGCTCCTTCGGGTTTGATTGTTCGCAACATTATTTGTTTACACATTAGAAATTCAAACAATCTTCTTTTTAAAAGCTCTTTAATACAAAGAGTTCTAATTGTAAACATATAAAATTTAATTCTATAATTTGACGTCAAGCTTAAATTTTCTAATCCTTATATTTTTGCAATTTAGTTTCTTAGTTTTAAATATTTAATGTGTACGACATCGGGTTGCAAAGATATAGGGATTGAAAAGATTAGAGTTTGTGACAATAAAACAATTGCTTAGCATGAAAGTTTAAAATCTTTAAAAACTTGTTTCAATGGCCTTCAGTCCGATCTCTTATAGGTGGTGTACAAAAGAAATAAGTACAGATTTAATTCTGTTTTTGATTAAAGATTATAGATATATATAATTATATTATATACCAACTCAACTGCCTGAATTATATGTATTTTATGTTAATAAATCTCCTATGCTATAGAGGTATATATATGCCCGAAGTTCTGCCTGAATTATATGGATTTTATGTTTATATACTCCTATGGTATAGAGGTTTATAAAGTACGACCTGAATTATATGTATTTTATGTTTAAAATGTCTTATGGTATAGAGGTTTATAAAGTACTACGTGAATTATATGGATTTTATGTTTAAAATGTCTTATGGTATAGAGGTTTATAAAGTACTACGTGAATTATATGGATTTTATGTTTAAAATGTCTTATGGTATAAAGGTTTATATATCAGTCCTTCCTGTTATATCTGTCCTTTCTGTCTTATCTGTTCTACATGTCCTATTTGTCATTTCCGTCTTAGCTGTCCTATCTGTCCTTTTTTTCTACCTGTCCTATCTGTCATATCTGACCCTATCTGTCCTATCTGTCTTATCTGTCATATCTGACCTATCTGTCATATCTGACCTATCTGTCCTATCTGTCATATCTGTCTTATCTGTAATATCTGTCCTATCTGTCATATCTGTCCTATCTGTCATATCTGTCCTATCTGTCCTATCTTTCATATCTGTCATATCTGACCTATCTTTCCTATCTGTCATATCTGTCCTATCTTTCATATCTGTCCTATCTGTCATATCTGTCCAATCTGTCATATCTGTTCTATCTGTCCTATCTGTCTTATCTGTCATATCTGACCTATCTGTCCTATCTATGGAATCTGTGTAGCTATAGGATACAGCTGAAAAGGAAACTGGTATCCCGGAACACATGCATTTTTCCCAGCTGGGCGCTCATCAACAACACTCAGCGGCATTCTGCGCTTTTATCCGCCATTGTTATTCGCTCTGTATCACACGGTTTCTATTGATAAACATAGAATAAATATTATTAATACTAACCAGTGATGAATGCATATTGGTGTAAACATTTAATAATAGACTTATAACAATTAAATTTGTGGGTTTTCTATTCTTCATGAGAACTATTAAAGAAACTAAACATTTTGTAAAAATAATGAAACTGGTAAATAAAGTTAAGTAACAATCTTTTTCATTTGCCAATGTTCTGAAAACTTGTCATTTACAAATCACAAAAATAAAGTATTAAACCCCTTTTTCTTAATTAGTACCATCATGATTTTTCACTAGGGCATGCTTGATTCACATAGCTGGGTATCCTTTTAACCTTATCGGAGCTAAATTGATGAATAATTACTTATTTTTCTAATATAATATTGAATCATATAATATTCTAATATAATATTGAATCATATAATATTCTAATATAATATTGAATCATATAATATTCTAATATAATATTGAATATTTATCTATATATTTCTAATATAATATTGGATAATTATCTATAAAAGTGACTTTTGGAATTTATTAAGCAGTGACAAAGAGCTTAATTACTCTAAGGTGTTTATATATAAATACTAATACAATGTCATTTAATGTATGATTTACAACTAAAAAGTTAAGAATCGAGCTGAAATTTGTTTAGGTCAAAACTGACATGGCAAGGGCAACGCCGCGGGTACACTATATAGTGTATATACAAGGTGAATCAAGAAATGTAAAGTACCATCGATTATTTTTAAAAGATTATCCTATATTAACTAGTAAACAATTTATCAGATGGGACACCCCCCTTGATACACTAGACAGATTGGCAGACGGAGGGTGGGGGGGGGCACATGTACGGATCCCCTCCTGGGGAGGGGTGTGTGCTGATAAGAGAGGAAGGGATAAGCTTTCCATTCAGGCAGTACCATCATTCATTCAAGCCTATAGATCTACCCAGCTTATTTAACACTATCTGATTATACAACCGGAAAAAAGAAAAATGCGGGAAGCTTGAACCAAATATAAAATTTTAAATCAACTTATTTTATTATTTGTTGAAAATTTGACAGATTTTTACAAACACATTCTCTTTTTTCTAGATAAAAATATACATTTTTCATTTTTTAAAAGTAACAAATTGCAAAAAAAACTGCAATAGTACACTATGTAGTATAATTGCAGGAAACAATCTTTATAAAAATCAAGGCCTTAAATTTTACCTCCCCCCCCCCAAGAAGGTCCAAGTGGGGAAATGTATGCTTGCCGTTTCGCACATCTTAAATTCCCCCCCTCTGGCCCCCGCCCTATGTGTCATTTAGAGCCTGGGACTTAATCCTGGTTGAGATATTACCTGAGTGGCCTTTTAGAATCTGAGAAGATAGTTCAGGTTGATCTTGGTAACGAGCAGACCTGAAAAGATACGTCTCGAGTAAAATGTTTTGGAGTCAGGGGTCCATATAATTCCCAAAAAAGCTGATTTTCTCAAAGATCCCAAAATAATTTTTTGCCCCCAAATAAAAAAAAATGCCCCCAATTAAAAAAAATGCTCCCAATTAAGATAAAATTTCAAATTCCACTAACATATTTGCACCCATTTGCCCCCAATTATTAAAAAAATGCCCCCAATTAAAAAAACATTTTAAAATTCCACTAACACATTTGCCCCCAATTTAAAACAAAATGCCCCAAATTTTTTTAGATTATCATTTAAAAAAATTTGCCCTTATTTCTTTCAATTTTGTCAATCCCAAATGGGATTGATAAAGGAATTATATGGCCCCCTGAATGGAGTAGGGACAACAGGATAATTGATAGAAATTGTTGTAGATTTTGAAACTTGTGTGGGGGTCTCTAGTGGTGTAATTATGCACTACAAAGAAAATGCGTCAAGTATACTAAGGAGCTTTCTCAAAACCAGTTTTCTAGTAAAATTTCGAAGATTTTCTCAAAATAATTGGTTCATTTGTAAAGGAACTATTTCATACTTATACTTACTAGGTTTTTAGGGCGCTGCGCGCCCATCCATCTTCTATTTAAATTGTGAACATGTTCTTTTTGTTCACGTACATTTAAAAACAAAGAAGAAAAAAAAAATTTGCGGATTTTCAAGAATTTAAATTTTTTTACAGAATTAAAAACCTTTAAAACACATTTATTTTTATTTTTATCATTCATAAACCTTTCCTGTGGTCACGTGATGCCCCACAAAAAATTTGGGCCCATTCGGTTCAGCCGTTTTGACGTTTATTGGATACAAGAAACAGACAAGCCAAATTTATTTATAGATTGTGAATTGAAAAAAAAAATGAAAATTACAACAAACTAATAATATTTTGAAATTTGAGTTTTTATATATGCTGGCCGTTTCCATGTTTAAATAATTATAACGAATCATAGGGCATATACAGAAATAAATCTAGGGGGGGGGGGGCAAACAAATTTTTTGCCAAGAAAATAATTCAGTTTCTGTTTTGAGAAAAAAGTACGAGTACAATTGTAATCTATGTAATAAAGCTCTTTGTTCATTTTGTTTTTATTCGATTTTTAAAATAATTCCGCGGGCAATGCCGGGCACTTGAGCTAGTTTGTAGCAAAACAAAAGGGCGTATACAGAATTTAAAATCTAGAGGGAGAATCTAGAGGGAGGGGGGGGGGGGGAATTTGAACTGTAAATTCAAAATATTTGGCTTCTAGACGATCAGGCATACTTTTTTTTGGATTATGTTATTCATTTTACGAAATTTTCTGTTATTGAAAATTAGATATAAAATAGAACCAGGGTGTCCGAAGGAAACATGACAGTTGGTAAATAGTTATGAACGTCGTCTTTCATATACTTTATTAGATATTAAAGGCTTTTTGCAGTTTATTTCGTTAAAGAAAATCTTTTTCTGAAACTTATTTTACTTTGAAACCAATTTTACTACAAAATGACTTGCATATAATATTTGTATTATTGTCTAATTGTTATCAAACAACTTAACAAATTATGGATGAAGACGTTACAAACTACATCAACAACTGTCGTGGGACACCCTGTACTTTAAAGGTACACATAAAGTCCAATCACCTTGCGATTGCTTACTTAAGTACTTATAATTGCTTACTTAAGTACTACTTTATCTCTCCTTCAAACAAAACTCTGTGAACTTAAAAGGAAAAATTAGGTTACAGCACTGCAATAATATGTATTTTTTATCCTGTCCTGTTCTTCAGTTTATGATTTGAAAAGTGTGATAGCTTTGAGTTCTAGGTGGGGTGGGAGCACTGCCCCCCTTGCCCCCCCCCCACTTTATATACCCTTGAGTCCTCCAAACTCAAGACTTCGTGGCTTGGCATTTAAAAATAATTGTTTTACTTCGCTATCCCTTTAATCATCAATTATGTCTAAAACACTTTCTAAGTAACAAAAATGCATTAGACACATTCTATAAGAACACTTCTTAAGGAACAAATGTGTCTCTGAGGCTCAATTCTAACTGAAAACTAGGCTTTATTGTGTTTAAGATGTCTAAGTCACTCTTCAGTTTAAGATTTTAAAAGTGTGATAGCTTTAAGTAAGAGGATTTAAAAATAAAGATGTTGTTTAAAAACTAAAAAACACGACTGTAGGATTTAAACTAGGCATTAAAGTCTCCAACACACTGTCAGAAACTAACCTTTAATAAATAAATAAATGTTTTCCAGTGAAGCATTTGACAAAATAAATATCATACAGTTGGACGCCTAGTCTGTTAGACTAAATTTAGGATTTTAATTAGGACCCGGAATGCACATGAACCACAGCAATTGGGCAGTGTACCCAGACCCATTTAACTTAACAAGTAGATTCTCAAGCTATTGGCAAAAATATGATTACTTTTTAACCACATAAAATACATATCTAAGAATGCTTTAATGTCGTCTTCCTATTCCACATTTATATTAGTCTCACTGTATTGATCTGACCCTGTCTAATTGACCTAACATGATGATATCAAAAACCTATAAAAGGCCAGATTCATCAAGACTAAGGATTGCTTTAGATAAATTAAAATTTTGAAAATAATATCGAAAGAAAACTTTTTAGAATATCTATCCTTAGTACTTATTATAAAATAGAGGAAATTATTTTATGATTAATTTACAGCACTGCCTTTTATATTTACGGCATAAAGATTAACACCTCTTTTTAAACTTAAACACACATTTTATAAAAGTAACCACACAACTTGATGAAGTCCTATAAATTTAAATTCATCCCCCCCCCCTTCTCTCCTCCATTTTAGGGTGGGGGTTTTCACCACCCATAGCCCCCCCCCTGGATTCTTCTTGAACCTAGAGCAAATATTGGTTTAGGATCAGTAGTTAGGATACACTGATACACCTTGCATAGATAATATAGATACAC
This sequence comes from Eurytemora carolleeae, assembly GCF_000591075.1. NCBI lineage: Eukaryota > Metazoa > Arthropoda > Copepoda > Calanoida > Temoridae > Eurytemora > Eurytemora carolleeae. Next base: position 2,554 of record NW_019397639.1, on the reverse strand, counting down.
TGATATACCTTCCATAGATAATATAGATACACTGATACACCTTCCATAGATAATATAGATACACTGATACATCTTCCATAGATAATATAGATACACTGATACACCTTCCATAGATAATATAGATACACTGATACACCTTCCATAGATAATATAGCTAGGATACACTGCAGATACACCTTTCAAACAGCTAATTTAGTTAGGTAATTAGATGAGGCGTACAAATGTCCACTAGATGTGTTTCACACTTCTGTATGGTTTTAACTAGCAGTCGAAAAACATTAACGGTCTATTTACCTCTGAATTGTTTATTGACCAATTCTGTAGCTTAATCGAAATTTCTAAAAAACTAGGTTGCATGATTCTTTAGAATATGAATGTGAAGGCATCAGAGGGGGGTGTGGAGTATCTTTAACATTGCAAACTTGATCTCAATATCCAATGTGGGTACTCTTAAATTTGAGAATAAATGCTGGAATGCTCAATTCTGAATTGAAGTTAACCTGCTGGGTTTATATCAAACAACGAAGATCGAGAAGAAATTAAATCTATCCGGAGATCTCCATAATTTTTGGAGATCAATAATGCCTCGACCCTGAGAATCAAAACTCAAAATTTCTCACTTTAGGCTAAATGAATAGCGAGAAAAATCCTCAAAAATCCTTCATGAAATACTTGATTTCTGTTTTCTTTTGATCGCTTTTAAAGAATCTAAAACAGACTTTGATTGATTAAGATTTAAATGGTTAGGTTCTACTTTCGTAGCAGGCCTTAGAAAAATCCTTCATCATCGGCCTAAGGACGGGTTACTGCATTACATATACATCCCAGTTTATATTGAATTAAGGATCTGGTAAATTATGGATCCAAAGATCCAGGCAAGAAAAATCTCCACTAAAACTCATTATGTGAACTGTCAGCTAAAAGTACCTAAAATAATCATCCTAGGTTTGATGTTGACACAGACAAAATAGGATTAAAAGAATCGTTGTGTTTAAGTGATTAAAAGATGGGAAAATTTTTATTTGACAAATATTTCCCAAAATTACATTTCAGGGAAATTATATGTTTGCAGCCTGATGGATTGTTGCAGTCAGAGCAACCCACCCACACATTAGGATTCATTAGTTAATTTAAAAAGTTCCTGAATTAAAAGGGAGCGCTGGCTCCATAAATACTGCGCAAAATATTCATGGGTCCACGCTCCCTTGAGCACTGAACCCACAAACTGTTTTGGCTGAAAACATAAAATTCCTACATGCATATATTCCACTCCAGACGCGCCAACCGCATATTTGCAGCACATAACTAATAATTTATTGAAATATAAGATTGTAAAAAGCCTCCTTTCAATTTAAATTTTTATTAAACTGATTATATTCTCCAAAAGTACTACAAATATTATGGTGTTAAATCCTATTCTACCTTTGATCTTATTAAAAAACAAGGGTCTTTCTCATTTTCTTTACAGTGAATATATTTTTTTCTAGTTTTCTGACTGTTATATCCATTGGAACATAGTAGTTATCTAGGTTTATCAATGATTCTTTTCTTCTTTTTATTTTAAAGGAATTTTTTCCTTTGTTCCTTAATATTTTGATTTTTAGAAAGCCCCTTGAGAGAAAGTATATGCCGTACTAGTTTGCATTGGTTTCTCAGTTCCCGTACATCCGTACAATGGGTGTGGGCCGTTCTAAAATAACCATGTCCAGCAAGTTTCTCAAATTTCCATGCGACGTTTGATTGAGTTGGCGTAATATTATATTTACTGTTCTGTTTCCTCAGTACTGTTGTATACGGAGCTAGTTTTAAAGGAAAATTTAGAACTTTAATATTAAACATTTCCCTTGAATGAATTTTGTTTCCATGTTAAAACACTAAATCTTATGGATATCCAGTACAGATCACCTTGATCGTGCTACAGATCTGATCAGGTTGCCAACTATGTGCACAGAGACGTTTACATTATTTAATAATTTTCTCTGTGACAGAGTTTTAAATACAGGGTGTCCCCTATCAATTCACACTAATAAAGAGATCGTCTTCCATAAAAACAATATTCTTTAGAGATGCGCTTACTAAGTTTTAAAAATATCTAACTATCTCATCTGGATTTCATTTGGTACAAAAGTACAAAGTTACTGTATAAGGAAGAGATGATCAGTCCACTGTTCGAACTAGAAAACCTGATGACAGCAACCGGATTTGTAAGGAGTCAGATTCACAGATGGAGGAACGCAAAACTTCTAAGTAAGGATATTAAAGAATATGCAGAGCGGCTCAGTAAAGCCGAGACTTAAGAGGCCATCTTAGGGGGAGAATATCAATAATCCAGAGATGGAATTTAAAGAATTTGAGCCGTGGTTTAAATCCGCCAAAACCCGGGTTAAATTAAGCGCCGGCTTAAATCTTGAAACATTTGATACTGTGGAGGACCAGTTTATTCATATATATTTATCATATTTATCCCTGTTTATGTTTACGTGGAAGTTGACCAGTTCCTGTCAACTTCCTCTTTGTACTTTACTATACACATTGTACGCAAATATATATTCAG
>NW_019397638.1:47403-51731 GCF_000591075.1 Eurytemora carolleeae | reverse complement strand
CGGCCCCCTAGCCTTTCCTAGCCGCGGCGCTCGGCCCCCTAGCCTTTCCTAGCCGCGGCGCTCGGCCCCCAGCCTGTCCTATTCGCAGAGATCGGCCCCTAAGCGTGTCTTAACCGTAGCGCTCCGCCCATAAATTTTGATAATTTTGTACATAAAACTAATAAGTAACATAGGCAGAGAATCAGGCCCAGCGATCGACCCCTAACAAAAATGCGCATGAGAAAACAGGTAAGATAATAATAATAACAATGAGCGTTGTTTAATTTAGAGCAATGATGCCTCATTTGCGCTTAACATATCTTGTAAGGTATATTAAAAATATAGTTATTTTCGACTTTCAGAAAATTAAATTGTTTTTTTTTTAAATGGAGGAGAAAACGTTGCACATTGTTGAACCAGTTGATAGAGATTTGAAACAAGATGTTAATAATAAAGACGTTATCACGACGGAACAAGTTATTTCAAATAAAGAACAAACTGTCGACAGTACAAAATTAAATACCGGGGAATCTTTGTCGAAACGTCAGAAGAAAAAGGCGGAGAAGAGGCGAGTATGGATTGAATCCAAGGCGGAGAGGCGGAAGGAAGAGAAAGAACGGCGGAAGAAGAAGATGGCTCGAGTTGCGGAGGAGCGGGGAGGGTTTCCAGAATCTAGATCGTCTAAAAATTATTATTATTTTTTTATCTGGCACCTTGATTTAAAAAAAATTTAACCACATGAGTATTTCAAATATTTTCAGTACAATTGTTTTTGGGGTGGGGTTTGACCAATGGTTTAAAAAAACTTCTGTGTATAGAATATTAATACATTTGAAAGTTTATGTGGGGTTAGGGAGGATCTTTTGTGTGGGATACCCTTAATTCCGAATTATTGATTTTGATTATACAGTGGGCATTGGGCACTTTTAAATTTTACGCTGAATCTGTCTGATCTCTTGGATATACGCAATTTCTCTGTTTTCCCATTGGTTGAATGTAAAATTCTCTGGCTTCTGATTGGCTGTTAGTTTTTCAAAGATGACTCTTTATACTGGATATCGAATAAAAAGTATATAAATCTGTAGATAAACATAAAATCGAAATCGAGCGAGTATAGGCTAATTTTTTTTTTGCAACCTAGTGTGAGCACTGAGCAATGATCTTGATGTCCACAATACAGGAGTTACCATCTCTGAAATAATACACCCCTCCCACTTCTTATTATGAACTTTCTGTTAAGGCGCCCCTGCAGATGTACATGACCAGCTTTAAAGGAAAAGTCGAAGAAGAAATGAACAAGGAAAACTAAAATGAACAAAAACATGAAAATACTTTTTAGTAAATATTAAATTAAAACAAACTTGATGACATGTTCACTGTTCAGTTAAACAAAAAAATAGTCGCTAATAAATAATCCATGAAATTGAACTGCATTTATATTGAACATAACAGGTTTATATACTAGTAAAAATGTAAACAATAACAATAACATTGCGTACTGCAAAAATAAATTGAAAGCTGTCCGAAGTGAACCCCCACAGTACATTTGAACAGATTAATAATGATTCCACAAAGATCAATCTAGGTTCTTGGGATGAACATTATTTTCACTAAAATTTACCACAAGATGAATTATAAAAATATTGTTAAATTTAGTTTTATTTAGCACAATGGATACAAACAGTGGGATATGCATTTTAAACATGAATGTTTTAGGTAAAATTTCTATATCGTTAATAGTTAATATTTATTATTTTGTGTATTTTTAGTGAAATTTTACCCTTGGAATCCTTGGTGTATCTAAGTGGAGATTCTAACAACAGTATAAATACGCTAGAGCAGGGGAAAAATTATGTCATAGGTTAGTTGGTTGGTTGGAAGTGTTTATGGGATGTCTGATTTACAATAGTACCTTTCAAAGCTATGTCTGATCAAGTATCAATAAGCGATATATGTTTTGAATAATTAAAAGTGAATACTTTTAACTGTGGTTTGGCTACAAAAGTGATATGCACATTTTTTCTGGATTAAAACAACGTAAAAATTATCAGAATTAAACCATTTTAAACTAGATCATTTTTCTTTACTTACAGTGTTTAAGGGAACCGTTGTGAATCTGACATACCCCTCTTTAATTGTAGAGTTACGTAAACTTACAAGAAATTATGCTTGTCCTTCTCTTGTAATTAATCTCCAGACTAATCAACCGATCGGGATTAAGGATTTCCCATTCTAAAGTTTCAGCTCAGGTCTTTTCAAGATGAAATAATATTTGTTTGTTTGCAGGAGGATTAGTAGATCATAACAATCACAAGGGGATTTGTTTGAGAAAAGCTGAGGAGCTAGGAATACAGCATGGAAGGTAGGGACGGGTAAATATTTTAGATGCTCGGGGGGGAAAAATAAGAAATTGGACACATCACCAGACAAGTTTTATTTTAACCTTTTTTTTGATACTTTTTACCCTAAACGTTAAATAATAACAAATTCAGCAAATAAAACAAATTAACAAATTTCTTGCAAAACATATTAAAAATATTTTATAAGAGGGGGGGGGGTGACAGGCCGGGATTTTGATTTTTCTAGTAAATATATAATATAGTATGCCACCATGCAGGGTAATATATATATTCTTAGAATGATTTTTGATGATTAGGGGGAAAAATGAAAAATTGGACATCAAAAGGAAAGTATTTTCATTTTTTTTAACTTAAATAACATCGGGGGGAATTTAAAAGAGTGGGAAGGTATAACCCAAACGTTTGTAGAAATATAAGATACAAAAAGGTTCTTATCAGACAGATGGGCGCAGTTAATCCAGTGTTTTTATATTTATATTTTGGCATCGTGACCAACTAATTGAATGATTCATTGATCGATATTTACTAACTTGCTTTTCAATTTGAGTGTTTAGAAAGGTCTAAAGTGTATTTGTATCGACCTTAGATGAAGAGAGATACATTGATCTTTGTGAGAAAATTATTAAACAATATAAGAGAAAAATGAAAAGTACTCTTTACATTGTTATATTGTTCCGTTTTCGCTTAGATACCATTTTTGGTAATAAAGAGCTATTCTTAAAATTGATATTTTTCACTATATATGCTCGACATGATCATCGTAACTGTTCTTGAAAATGTTTAAGGTTTTAGACTCTTTAACATAACATTGAGTGAGTGGATTTTCTTTATAGATTATTAATGCTCTCTAAAGGGTTTATTGTCGTTCTAAGTGTCCTTCTATTTATAGAGTAAATGGTCTTATTCTCAAGGGAACCCTTTAAACAATTATCTGAGCTTCAAGGAGGAAACTACAGTTGTTTCTCTCTCAGGAAAAGTGTTAAATTCTAATAATTTACTTCTTTTTCACTGTTGCATACATCTGCGAGGTGCCGTAATTAATAACGATCAGTTTTCAGCTTTAAAAAGACATTTTATTATTCTTTTATCAGATTGTGGTTTAAAGGGTACCGTTGTGAATGGACATAACACTTTTTTCGCGGATGTCCCAGGGTCACTTGAAATCCCGTGAACAGTCCCATTAACCAATGTTAAGATAAGCGAGTAGGTTTAAAAAACAAAATGTCCTATTAACCAATGTTAAGATAAGTGAGTAGGTTTAAAAAACAAAATGTCCTATTAACCAATGTTAAGATAAGCGAGTAGGTTTAAAGAATAAAATGTTTTCAGGTGTCTCTGAAAAAGTTGAAGATGATCTTAAACATGAGGAGGAGGAACCTTCAGAAACTGAGAAATGAAGAAATATGTTTTTGTTTTTTGTTTTTTTTCTCATTTTCTCAGTTTCAGATTAAGAATGGGAGTTCTAGGGCTCTGGAATTTATTAGAACCTGTTGGGAAACCAGTTCCAATAGAGTCATTAGGTGATTTCATTCATTCATTCATTCATTCATTCATTCATTTATTCATCCTTTCATTTCTTTCTTTCATTCATTCATTCATCCTTTCATCCTTTCATTCATTAATTCATTTTATTCATTCATTCATTCAGTTATTCATTCATTCATTCATCCATCCATCCTTCCTTTCATTCATCCATTCATTCATCCATTCATCCTTTCATCCATTGATTGATTCATTCATTAATTAATTTACTCATTAACTTATTTAATCAATTTGCTGTCACTTGTAAGCTTTTTCATCACTTTTAGAAAACAAAATTTTGGCTGTGGATATCTCGATCTGGTTAAACCAGGCTGTGAAAGGATTTAGAGATAGGTATGAAGTTGTTGTCAGGGGTTTATGTTTTCTTAAAACAAAAGTTTTCCTCTCTTCTTTTTAAATTTTTGTTCTCAGTGGAGGCTTCTTTTAATTCGTCGATTTTTTTTTTTT
>NW_019397638.1:6474-46896 GCF_000591075.1 Eurytemora carolleeae | reverse complement strand
TTTGATTATGAAAATTTTGAAGTTCTAGCTAAAGACGACATTTACATGGGTCCTTAGTCTATTTTTTCTAGTCTTTACTTTCCAAAAGAAATCTTTTCATGCAATTATTTCCAAACCAAATAAAACCTTATGGCCCAACCTGTCGTCGTTGCCTTAGTCTGTTCCACTTTAGTATTTATTCACTTTGGATAAATGTTGGGTTTTTTTCAGGACATCCATGGAAACATAAGCTAAAAACTAATTTTTTTCGTAAAAATTCGATTTTTTTCTAGTCAGAGAAGTAATGTGAAGGAGAAAGATTTATTTGAACTTCCAGATCTTCCTCCTCAATCTGGGTTTATTATGGATTCAGGTATATTCAGGGGTATATATTTTCTTCAAAAATAATCCTCCCCCCTTCCCCTTCACTCTGGGAAACAAATTTTTTTCTCCAGATATTTTGTTTCGCTGAATTTGGAAAATTATATGACCTGCAGAGAAAAATTATTCAATTTTTGCGTAAAAAGGTGAAAAAGCTTAAACCAATTAATGTTAATTTTCAATTTTTTCCCCCCAAAACATTAAAAATCATGATAGGATTTTATGCTTTAACTGCGACATAACAAATCCTAGAGGTTACTGGACTACTTTGCTGAAACCGATTTACAATTTTCTGATTGCTCACTGCAGACACAATAGATAAAAATAGAATTTGATCGATTTCAAATTTAATTAAGAAAAAAACGAGGGTTTATGTTTTCTTAAAACAAAAGTTTTCCTCTCTTCTTTTTAAATTTTTGTTCTCAGTGGAGGCTTCTTTTAATTTGTCGATTTTTTTTTTGGTGGGGGGGGGAATTTTACAAAAGGGTGAAAACTTGATTTTCTCATGTTCAATTTTTTCTTTTTTCCCCTCAGTAAGTACTAAGCATCGAAACTCATTTCCCCTGTTATCCAAGTGATAAAAAAGTAACCTAACATATATATTTTTGGTTCAATGAAAAGTGGCTGTTTTCTTGCTTGTGCAAAAATCTACTATTTGTAGAAATGCTTTAGTACAAAAAATAACTTATTAAGAAAATATTGCTTATTCTAATTTAAAGATAAACTTTAGAGATTGTACTAAACCCTTATTTAATTTAGGGTCACTTCAACTGGTTTGAAAATTAAAACACAATTTTCACTTTTGCTTAAAATTGTAGAAAAAATCTGTTTATTTTCAGAACAGGGAATGCAGTTCCACATGGACATTTGCTGGGTCTATACCATAGGTTTGACTTCTTTCCTTATTTTAAGAATTCATAGATTTACATATCCTTGATAAATTTATTCACCTCATTCAATATTATTTTAAATATAATATTTATCCTTCTATCTGTCTGTCTTATTTGCCTATCTATCTGTCCATCTATGTCCTTCTTTCTGTTTATTTATCCGTCTTTTATCTCTTTATCTGTATACCTATTTCCCATATCGGGGGTGGGGGGGGGGGCTTTTNGTGGGGGGGGGGGGCTTTTATATTTAACCTCTTATTTCTTATTCTTATCTGTCAATCTACCTTTCATCTGTCTAGGGTGTGTAAGTTACTGTTCTACCGGATAAAACCAGTTTTTGTGTTTGACGGTCAACCTCCACAGCTGAAGAGAGATACCCTGATCAGGCGACGAATGCGCAAGTCCAAGGTTAATCAGATTCTGTAAACCAACTACCACCGATATCAGCTTTTGAAAGCAGAAAAAACTTTTTCCTTAAACATACAGTATTGTTCTATTGCTAGGTTTCAAGAAAAGCTAATGCAGCCAGCGCTAAGATATTGGAAAACTATTTAAAAAGCCAGGCTATAGCTCAGAAACTTAAAAGGTAAACAAGTTGACCTTTTCCTATTTAGATTGGTTGATTGATTAATTTATCGCTTGATTGATTGATTGATTGATTTAGGCAGACATATGCAATAGAGAAGGTTGCAAAAAAAGGAACAGAAGGAATTCATAATATTTTAAGGTTGGTAAAATATTTTAAAATTCAGAATTTTATCGTCACTAAAGAAAACTTTAAAATAAATCTTATACAGTGAGACCCTTAAAACTGTGGATAAGGAAGATAAATGTCAAAGTGATTAAATACTAAAGTGGGCCAAACTCATAGTTGGATGACGACATTTTATGTCCCAAGTATTTAAATATATACATNTTTTTCCCCCCAAAACATTAAAAATCATGATAGGATTTTATGCTTTAACTGCGACATAACAAATCCTAGAGGTTACTGGACTACTTTGCTGAAACCGATTTACAATTTTCTGATTGCTCACTGCAGACACAATAGATAAAAATAGAATTTGATCGATTTCAAATTTAATTCCAATTTTCATTATTCACGAACACTCCCTTTTCAATAAAGGGTCATCTAAATAAAAGATGACAGTTCCTTCAACTGCAGGAACTGATGATGATGATGATGAGAATGAGGTGTATGAGGTGGCAGACAGGGTGGGTCTAGACACCTCGGACATCTACAACCTTGACGTTAACTCCGAAAAGTTCAAAACTCTACCTCAGGGACATCAATATGATATTCTTAGGTACATTTACAGAGGTTTTCATTTTGAATAATTATCTCTCCTCCCTTCCCTCCTCCCTCCCTTCTCCCTCCCCTCCTCCCTCCCTCCCTATCTCCATGATATTGGAGGACTGCTTTATGAAGTTATAAAGGACGAGAAAGGAAAAAAGTGTCTCCTTTTTTACACTTTTTACCCCAAAAAAGTTTGTTTTTTTTCATAAATTTTTTTTACCTTTTTCGTTTATATTCAGCCGAAGAAACTTTCCCTCGAATTCCACATGTTGTGATATGTTTTAATATTAAATAGAACGACTTGTTGTCTTTTAGATAATAATAATAATAATAATAATAATAATAATAATTCAGACGTGGTATACAGAACACGTTGGAGAGGGTTAAGAAAACCTTAAATTCGTCTCATGTAAGTTAATTTTTTTCTCACAAATTCTGCAGGTGTGGCATTTACTCACTTTGTTTCCAAATATTTTGCTAATCTATATATATATGTACTTTGCTTGTCTGTCTGGGTGCTTGTTGGTTTGTATCCAGTAAACGTCAAAACGGCTAAACCGATCGGGCCCAAATTTTTGTGGGATCTCACATGACCCCAGGGAAAGTTTAAGGAATATGGATGTTCAAAATTACAAAAAGTAATTAAGTCTTTGTCGCACACACAAATGTTTTAATCCCTATATTTTGGTAAGCTGATAGTGTAAACCTTTAATATTTCAAACTTACATTATTTTATCTAGCAGAATTCATAGTTTGAAATATATAAGGTCTTTGGCATTGGATTACAAAGATATGGTGTTTAGAAAATCAGAGTTTGTGGAAAAGACTCAATTCCCTTATGTCCAAAAGTATTCGATTTTGGTAGAATTTTAAAATTGCGCGAAAAAATATTATTGAATCCGCGAACTTTTCTTGTTTTTGTTTTACATTTTACAAACGATAGAACCACTATTAAAAGTTAAAATAGAAGTCTAGAAAACTAATAATAGTTAACATTTTCTTGTCATCATATTAAAAATAAATTACCTTTTTAAATTATGTTAAATTTGTCAAATATTTTTTGAGCTTTAAAAAGTCAAAAACTAAAATATTAATAACGGATTTAGAAGGCTGTCCAATGTCCAGGTCAATGTCTAATTTAATCGATCCAATTTTGTTTTGTCTGTTCTTGTCTATTTATATATCTGGGATGAGAAATTTGTTGGAGATCTCTGAATCTATCTATCTATCTATCTATCTATCTATCTATCCATCTATCCATCTATCCATCTATCTAGGATGAGAGATTTAATCAGGAACTATTTGTTGGTGATCTGTCCGCCTTAAAATCCATCAAGAAAGAGATTAGAAAGGAAACTAGAAAACTTTTCATTGTTAAATCATTTTAAACTGGGATTTTTTTCCATCAAACACTTTTTATCCCAAAAAAAAAATTCCTCCAAAGAAAATTTTCTTTATGGCAAAGTGTAAAATAAACAAATTTTAGGGTAAAATAATTAAAATTTAGTGTACTACACAAAAAATATACTTTTGTGTGTAATGAATAAATTTTATTGCAAAAAATGAATTTCAAAAATAAATATCAATTCTGATTCCTACACCCTTATTTATGTTGTCATTTTATCCCTGACTGTGAAGATTTATTTATTTCTTTTCTTGTTTAAAATCTCTCTGGTTGGGTAAAGGTGAATTCTAACTCGGGTTCCACGCTAGTTTACGCAGCAGGGTTACAGGCTGTTCAGCTTAGAGAGGCTCAGGTAACAATTGATTGATTGATTGATTGATTTATTAGTTTCTTCATTTAAGGATTAATTAATTGATTCTTTTAGTTCCATCATATATTCTTTCATTCATTTATTCATTCATTCAATTCTTTTATCATTTCATTCTTTTATTAATTTAATTCTTTTGTTTTGAAAAATGGTAATCTGGTTTGTTGATAGTTTAGTTCAATTGTCTTAATTGGGTTGCTATTTTGGTGGATACATATATGGGTTGTTTGAACGAATGATTGATTGTGTTTTATATTGATTAAGTGATTGATTAATTGATAATTGATGTATCTTTTTTATTTATTTATTAATTGTTCTTTTTTTATTAATTGATTGATAAATGTATGGATTGTTTAATTAATTGATTTTTTTAATAAATGAATGGATTGTTTAATTGGTTGATTGATTGATTTGTTGATTTGTTGATTGATTGGTTTATTTATTCATTGATTGCAGGAGAAGGCTGCTAAGGAAGAGGAGAGGAGGAGGATGCTTGAGTTGATGGAGGAGGAGAGGGAGCTCATGGATATTCCACCAGGTAGCTCAGGAGCTCACAATGAACAATACATTTTTTTACTTTCTCATTTTATTTTTGTAGATTTTAGATGATAGAGTAAAAATTATGAACGTTGAACATATCTTTTTTTCTATCTGATGCTTTTATATTTTGATTTCTGAAGAAAAGTGCGGTTTTATCCATCATTAACAACGAAGGATATTGTTTCTAAGGGTACAGTTTTGAATCGTGCATGCTTCTCTTTGATTTTTTTATTTTGACTTTTTTATTTAAAAAAATCTTTGTCAGCAGATGAATTAGAGAAGGCGAGAAAGAACAGCTGCGAAGTAGATTCTGAAGAGGAACAGTTGGCTCAAGCCATTGCACTCTCGTTAACCGATCCAGGTAAACAAGGGCTGGACTCTCAGGTCAAATAAAGTGCTGAGATTAATTCGTTTCAGGACCTTCATGATTTTTGTGTCATGACATTTTAGTTAGATTAATATAAAATAAAAATCGCTTTATATGAGCAAGTTCCGCTTGCAACTCCCCCACTACCACCCTGCTTCCATCCCCTTCCCATATCCTTTACAAATTGCACCCCCCCCCCTCTTCCATGCACTTCCCCTCCCTTTACAAAACTCCCTAACACTCATGATTTGATTTGATTTGATTTGATTTGATTTGATTTGATTTGACAAACTACATTTTCAAACCCCAGGGGAATAATGTTTTCTGTGTTTAATATTAATTCTGATTTAAAAAAGGTTTTTATAATGTTAACAAATATTTAGGGCCCTCCCAGGAGGAGCTTTACACCTTGATAAAGCAAGAAGGAGGCACTAAACCCTTGAATCTTATTTCTGGTTCATCCTCGTCAAAACCATTCAAAACTTACTCGAAACCAACCGGTGGGAAGCCGGTTAAATCTGAAAACGACATTCAAATTATCGAAGACGACGACATTTTGCTGCTTCCTGCTGCGTCTTTTATTACAAGTAATAGGTTTGGCGGTCAGTCTTCCATCAAAAAAGAAATAAAAGGGAAAATGCTGAATATGTGTAAATTTATGTTAGGGGGTTAAACTTGGCAGTACGTTTAGATGAAACTTTTTTTACTTGTTGACTTTCAGAATGAAATTATGAAAATTTCGAAAAGGAATTTTAGATGGAAAAACAAATATTTATTTGTAATTCATTACCAATGCTTAAATAAAGTTTGAATGGTTAAAAATGTTAATCCATTTATATAAGGAGTAATCTCTGGTTGTTTGGATGTCTGATCATAACTCATGAACCTCTTGACCGATTTGCCTCAAATTTTGATTGGGGGAACTCAGCAGAACCACGGAAATGTTCTTAGCTACGTTTTGAGATTCTAAGTTGAGCGAGTTTTATAGGGTTAAAAATAGCTAAAATCATAATGTACGAGCAAGTGCGGGTAAACGGCGGGAGTAACTATGAGTAACCTGGACAACGCTGGGTTCCCAGGCTAGTATTTAAATAAAGGAACGTTTAACACATTTTTAAGAGTTTTATATATTGAATTTCGAGTCAAGTTGGCATTTTGAGCAGAGGAGGTTATCAGCGATACAGAGGATGATTTAGATAAGCTTACAGTTAGTTCTAAACTGGAGACAAAAACTCAACAATATTCAATGATGGGTAAATATCTCCTTTTGTATAAAGAATTGTTACGTTTTTGCAAAGAGGTGTCTAACAACGATTTTTACAATCTGTTTTAATACAATGTCTTCTTTTTTTCATTCTTTCAAAACATTGAAAATATTTTGTAGAAATTTACAACAATGGCGGAGATATATCGAAGAAATCACCGGTGTCCGACGTCGGAGTAATGAGTGAATCCTCCGACAGTGGGGGAGGTGATGATGTGGGGATTATGTCCGATAGTTCCGAGGATTCCGGAAGCAACACCGATACATCAAAACCTCCAGTAGATGACCTCTTTTCAGACATTTTTCAGGCAACCATTTTTAATACTGGGTCACCCACAATTAACAAAGGATGACACAGTAAAGACGACCTGAAACTCTTTAAATTTGGTGAAATGAAGGTTTCTGTTTTAATTGTAGTCTATTAATGGTTTATTAAATGATTTGGAAAAGAGAAAAACAAGTTTATAGTTACAGGGAATCCTAAATATAAGGAATAAACAGCATAAATTATCTACAGTCGTCTCATCCTGTGTGGGTGATTATGCAATTTGGATGATGGTGGTTTTTTTATTTTATTTATTGATTATGAAACCCTCTCCCTCCATTCTCAATTACGATGTATTTTCAAATATTTTTAGTATTTGGCCAAAAAAATCGACAAAAAGCATAATAAAAGCTGAAAAATTAAAACTGAATTTTGTCTCACAAACTTTTTGGTAAAAAAGAACATGTTTTGTTAATGATCCTTAATTTTTAGGATACTGGAAACGTAGCAAAACTGGAAGAAATTATTAGTAAAGTTGAAAACCCAGAATCCAATCTAATTAAACCAGTGTCTTTGACTCTTCTTGATTCCTCCCCTGTTAGTGTTACTATTATTATTCCCAGCAATACCACCAACTCTCCTAAAGTATCCAAATCTGTTGAACCTGCATCAAATTCTCTTGAAGCCGTATCCAAGGATCGAACCGAGATCGAAGACCTGCTTCAGCAAGTTCAGAAACTAGATAAGGAAAGAGACATGTTCTCAATGATATCTAAATCTGCGCGAGACAAGCTGGAAAAGAAATCAATAGTGCATCCTGCAAAACCGATCATTTCAGGTATTTAAGGAAAACAAAAAATAACTAGCTAACAGTTAGATAATACTTAGTTAACAGTTAGATAATATTAATCAATTTTAGGCAAAAGTGAAATGCTTTGACGGCCTTGGTATATATTTTAAAGAATTACGGGGACGGGGGGGAAGGGGTTAGATGCTCTGATAAAACAAATTTCACGTGAAAAGGAAAGATCCCTTTTGATACTTGTTGCCCAAAAATTCACTTATTTTGTCCTGATTCTGAGAATAAAACCTAAAGAAAATAAAATAATTATAGAAAACTATTGTTAGGAAGTTTTTTTCTAGAAGTACAGAAGGATGTTGCTGATACTCAGGATGATGAAGAGGGTGATGAAGTTGTTAATGAAGAGGATGTCGATGAAGGTGCTGAAGTGGAAGAGGTAGCTAAGGCTATGAGATCAAGTTCCCATCTTTGGTTCAAGGTTGCGTCTAAATACGCCGAACAGGCAATAGCAGAGGTAGGGTTGGATTTATTGATTGATTTATTAGAATATTTCGTTGGATTGTGCTATCAATTTATAGACTCGTTCATTGGTCTTTATTTCATTTAATGGCTGACATTGACATTGTTGATGCAAATTAATTTATTTTTTGATTCACTGTCTCATTTGTTAATTTATTAATTCATTGACTTATTAATTCTCATTCATTTAATGATTTCTAGATTGATTTAATAAATAAAAAATTTGATGAAATTTATCCGCTAGAGCCCGACTAAAGGTAGTAAGAGAAGCTCTGAAGAAGGCAGTCCTGCTGCTGCTGCTGCAAAGAAGGCCAGAAATGACACTAATGAGAAAACTGAGATTGATCTGGAGCAAGAAAATCTTGTGAAGGTCAGTATTTACAAATATTAAAAACGATTTCTAAAAAAGTTTACAAATTATTTTTGATTAAAATAAGAAAAATGTTTCTTAAAAAATTAAAACTTAGGTTCAATGCAGTTGACAGTAAAAATAATGTATGTATTGACCAAATGTATGATGGATGAAATGTATGATGGACGAAATGTAAATTGGCCAAGTGTAATTTGGCCAAATGTAAATTGGCCAAATGTAAATTTGCCAAATGTAAATTGGCTAAATGTAAATTAGCCAAATGTAAATTGGCCAAATGTAAATCGGCCAAATGTAAATTAGCTAAATGTAAATTGGCCAAATGTAAATTGGTCTTATGTAAATTGACCAAACATAATTAGACCAAGTGCACCCACTCTTTGAGATGTCCTTTTTATCCAAATTCTTATTCAGTAAATATTTTATCGAGGAGTTAAAAAAATATATGTGACCATGGTTTTCTAGGAGATGAAGGAGAGGGAGGCTGCAGACCGTCTGCTCAGGTTCACCAGCATCAACTACAATAACGAGGACATCCTTGTCACCAAGGAGGACAAGGAGGAGGATGATGAGTTTGATGATGAAGTTGGGGATGAGGATCTGAGAAAATTAGGGATTAAATCTCTCAAGGCTGAAACATATCGGGATAAAATCCTTTTAGAGGAGGGATTAATTTCTAAAAAATCCAGTGCTACCCCTACGCTTCAGCAACAAAGCAATATTGGAGAAAAGGAGAAATCTAAGGATAATTTAAATTCTTCGGTGATTTTTTCCTCTTCAGTTCCAGGATTTTCCAGAAGCTCGAAGGTTTCCTGATCTTTCATTTTTAATATTAATTTTTGTTACCTTTAAAATCAAATATTAGGGTGCCCTGACACAACTTTTTAACTTAAGTTTTGCTTATTATTATGATTACTTTTTTACAAACTTAAAAGGAGTGTTTTTCAAAAATTGAAAGAGGGGGTAAGGCTGAATCCTAATCAAATTACGATTCGATCGCTATTAATTTTATTTAGATCTGTTGCGTCTTTAAGGAGACAATGGTTGACATTCATAAACTTCCCTTTCATTTTTCGCAAGCACTCCCTTCAATAGCATTAAAATTTCAGGACAAATTGCCTGTGGTCGATGTAATGAATGAGGAGATTCAAGGTATTTTTTTGTGAATGCAACAGTTTAACTGTTATTGTACATTTTTGTAATGTTTTGTCATTCAAAATCGAAAAATTATTTGAATTATAACTTCATTCGATCATTCTTGAAGGATCTCGGAGGTTTGAGGAAGTTGTAGATGATCCTGATGATCCTAATGAAATAACTGATGGGGCAGAGGAAGCGGAACTTTACGCCATTCAGGTTGGTTTAGTACCATAGGACTAGGAGTACCAAAAAAAAAAAAAAAAATATATTGAAAAAACACTTTATACAGGAGATTTGCACAAAAAAGGTACAATTTTGCACAAGGCGCCGCTAATCACATTTTTTTTACTCACCCTGTAAAATATGTTGTATAAAATATTACATATATTCCGGAAAATCCCCCCCCCCTAAAACCCATTGACCCTTTCTCTTAAAACTTAAACGTATCCTCAAGATTTTAAACAAATGGCGGGAAAATACCAACCTGTTCAACTGCCGCAACTTTTCCAGGCTGAGTTAGCGCGGGAAAATGAAAGTCTGGTTGCGGAGATGGTTAAAGCTGACAGAGTGGCGAATAGTATAACAGATCAAATGTATTCTGAGTGTCAGGTAACAGGTTAAGAACAAGATGATTGATTAAATGTTTGGTTTGATAGGACTAATTTACTGACCGTTTGGGTGGTTGATTGACTGATTTATTGATTGATCGTCTGACAACTAACTGACGCTTGGATGATTGATTGATTGGTTGGTTGGTTGGTTGGTTGGTTGGTTGGTTGGTTGGTTGGTTGGTTGGTTGGTTGGTTGGTTGGTTGGTTGGTTGATTGATTGATTGATTGATTGATTGATTGATTGCTTTCAGGAGCTGCTTCAGTTATTTGGAATCCCCTGGATAGTTGCTCCAACAGAAGCAGAAGCACAGTGTGCTTTCCTAGGTATCTTGTCTACATGAAAAGGGACTGTTCAAGCATTTTATTAGGGGCGAGAGAAATAAATAATAATTTTTTGTAATTTTTTGATTTAGTTCTCAACAAATCTAACCAAATTCTGATAATAATTAATTAAGGATTACCCCATTTCCCACTTATTAATATTTCGCGAACACTCCTTTTAAAATATTTTGTTGTTGGTATAAATCATTTTGTTTCAGATGACACAGGGTTGACTCACGGTACTATAACAGATGATTCAGATATCTGGCTTTTCGGGGGGAAAAAGGTTTATAAAAACTTCTTCAATCAGGTAACTTATAAAATTATTAATATTATCATAGTTATCTTATATTTTCTTTAAGCAAAATTGATTTTAAATGATTTAAATGATTTTGAAGAGATAATGTTTGGGTAAAAAAAATTTAATTTTGGTTAAGTTAAAAATAAAAATTTGTTAAAAGTAATTAATTTTTGCTTCTTATGCTTCTTAACCCTTACAATAGCTGTGTTTTTAGGAAAAGCATGTGGAAATGTTTAATTATGAGGAAATCTCTCATCATTTTGGTCTGGGCAGGTATCTTTTAAAACTAGTTTAAACTGAAAAGAGAATCCATAAAACTCTAAACACAGTTTAAGGTTATATATTTTTAAGAATTATTTACATTAATAGATTCATACATGAACGCCCGGGGTAGTAGAAAATGTTATAAAGGGGGCTTTGACATCATCATGTTTCATAAATCATCGTAATGGCATAATATTAATAAAATTATCTCTTTGTTTTGTTATTAATTGAATAAAACTTGAGATTTTATTTCAGAGACAAGTTAATTCTACTGGCTATGCTGACTGGAAGTGATTACACAGAAGGTATTTTCCTCTCTCTGATTTCGCTTTCAGTTTAAATTCAATTTACCTTGTAATGGTGCGACCAGAATTTTGTGTATAGGTTTAGTTCGCTTTTTTAAACTTCCAACATTTTAAAATCTGTATTCTGGTAAAGTTTGCTTTCATTACCCCTTGCAATCAGGGGTCCATATAATTCCTTTTTCAATCCCATTTGGGATTGACAAATTTGAAAGAAATGGGGGTAAATTCTTTAATTGTGGGCAAAGGTGTTAGTGGAATTTGAAAATTTTTTTTTAATTGGGGGCATTTTTTTTAAGTTGGGGGCAAAAAATTATTTTGGGATCGAGAAAATCAGCTTTTTTGGGAATTATATGGACCCCTGCTTGCAATATGTTAATCCTGAGAGAAAAAAGGAAAATGATTTTAACATGTTACTTTTTGGTTAGTTTTTTACACATGTTTTCTCTTGGGGTAAATTTGTCATGTAAGTCGGAGTCTAAATATCCTATTGTGGGTTATTGTACCAGTACTGCAGTTAGGGGATCAGCGCTGCGGCTAGGGGAATAACGCTGCAGCTAGGTGACAAACGCTGCAGCTAGGGGAAAAACGCTGAAGCTAGGGGAAAAACGCTGCAGCTAGGGAAATAACGCTGCATCTAGGGGAATACCCTGCAGCTTGGGGAATAACGCTGCGGCTAGGGGAATAACGCTGCATCTAGGGGAATACCCTGCAGCTTGGGGAATAACGCTGCGGCTAGGGGAATAACGCTGCAGCTAGGGGAATAACGCTGCAGCTAGGTGACAAACACTGCAGCTAGGAGACAAACACTAGGATTAGGTGATCAGCCCTGTGGTTCAGCGACAACTGCTGCGGCTAGGGGACTGACACTAAACTAGGGGGGGTGGGACAAGCACTATGGTTAGGGGACAATGACAATGGTCTAAAAACTAATTTTCTTTGTGTCAGGTGTTGAGGGGGTTGGACCAGTTACTGCTTTAGAGATAATAGGTAGGTTTATCTCAATCTATTTATCACCATCTTTTAACCTATCCATCGCCTTATATTTATCTATCATCTATCTATCTATCTATTTATCTATCTATCTATCTATCTATCTATCTATCTATCTATAACTATATATTTCTCTATTTATCTACTACTATCTTTTTATCTATCCATCCATCCATCACCATATATCTATCTATTTATCGCCATATATATATCTATCTATCAACAGCTATCTAACTATATATAACCATCTATTTATCTATCTATCCATCACTATCTATTTATCTTACTGTCCATCAATCACCATATATCTAACTATCTATATCTATCTATCTATCGATCTATCTATCTGCCCAGGTGAATTCCCTGGCGAGGGCCTGGAACCTTTGCTTCAAATGAAATCCTGGTGGGATAAATTTCATTCAGATTTTGGAAAGGTAAGGCACGTAAAAAGGGAATCATAGACGTGGTCTTAAGTGACCCTACAGTTTAAGAATGAGATGTCCTGTGCACAATTACACTCTTAAAACATTAACTGAGTATCAATGCAGGGGACGTAGGTTCAATACCGTGCTTATATATGCTTGTATATGCTTATTTGAATATTGCTTTGTACACAATTTATAAAGTTGTGCCTCTATAACTCCAGGATCGTAAAGAACAATAGATTTAAACATATCACAGATCATAGAGATAATGTAATCCAACCTCGCGCTTTATAAAAACTACTCATCATTTCTGAAACAGTATTCGGAAATTATTATTATAAAGATTTATTCACACACAAAGATATAAATACATATATAAATGGTGTAGTTTAAATTTGTTTAAATAAATTTTTTGAAAATACAGGTTTCCAAAAGAAAAGAGAAAAAATATGCAAAATCAGTACAAATAGAAAACATTGATTTTTTCTCACTACATAACATATTTATCATTTCAGTTATTACGTAATCATCGAATCCTTCAACATATAAATTATTCATTCTTGTATTTAAAAGTTCTTGTAAAACTGGAAATTTCCATTCATGTTCCAATGGGACATCAAAATATTTCATTTTACTAAGATCCGAAGGATTTACAGAACAATCATTCGCAATAGAAAATAAATTTCTGCCAAGAACTGTGTTGAGGTCATTTTACATAAATTAGAAAGAAATCTAATGCAAAGCTTATAACTTGCTTCTATAGTCTCATAGAAAGACACACATCTGCTAGCTAACATAGTTTTTACATGTAAACATTGTGAAATACTTTCAATCAAGTACCTATGCGTATCTCTTTGGCTTCTTGATTTGATTTGAGTTCAATCATTATAGATTAGAAAAATGTTTAAATCAGTAGTTTTGTAAATTTGATATGCCAATCTATAAATGAAGGATCACTTAAAAGTTACAAAAAATCAAGTGAAGAATTAAAATTAGTCAAGATTTATTATAACCCTAGGAGTACGGAATGCCGGTTGGGAACCAGGTTCGGGAGAAACTTCGCAAACTCAAATTAACTCGAGGATTTCCAAGTCAGGCTGTTATGCAGGAATGTAAACAATCAATATTTATCTTACCTCGCCATTTTGTCTCTTACTAATTTATTAAATTAAAATAATTTTGCATTTGGACATAAGCTGCTATACTTCAGATCTTGTAAATGCTATTTTTAAATTGAGTGAGTGATAAAGAATTGTTTATTTTCTAAGTAGGCGTACACTGACCCTAGGGTTGATACTAGCCAAGAGAAGTTTACCTGGGCTGTTCCTAATCTAGTAGCAGTCAGAGACTTTGCTAAGGTATCTGATTTATTAATTCATTGAACAGGATCCATCGCTCGAACCTGTAGGTCTCTAACCTGTCTATCCTCACTGTGGTAATGAGATGTGAGCCTCAGAGGTAGGGAAAGTAAGACTTCCAACGAACTTTGACAGTGGCAAACGACTTAAAGGTCGTCTTTTATCTTTGAAATAATTTGCAGCATTCATTCGTCAACCTTCTTATAACCATGTATGATTCTTGAAACAATAATCCCAAAATTCAAAAATTGTCAAAATCTGAACAAAATTTTTTAGTAATATTGTAAGCATAAAAATGGCAGACCACATTTTGGAAATGCCAGGACTAGGATAATTTTGAAATTGTTAAACTCTAGAATTATATTTTTATTGATAGAGTTTAGATACCGCAAATTATTTCAAAGATTAAAGTACTGTTATGAGCTTTTTAAAATGTGGTCTGTCCAAATTGACAAACATTTCTTGACCTTATTTCTTGAAGACTTTATCATTATAAGAGAGAAGAAAAGGCAATAATTAGAAAAATTCTAAAAATGACAATAAAACCCAAAAAAGCCCACTTACAGATGTGTTTTAGTCGGTTTTTGGGTGTGTTTTTTGGGCTGCATTTTTATGCCAACCCTGAAATTTTATTTAGGAAAAGTTCATTGCTGTATTATCTAGGAAAGAGTTAATGATTTATTATCTACTAGCTGAAGGGCCCAACGTTTCCCGTGAAATTTTTTTTTTTTTTAAGGTTCGATTTTTTTTTAGCCTTTAACACTCCCCGGCCACCACTGAGTGTCCACAAAAAAGTTCAGTCCAATCGGTCCAGCTGTTTGGCCGGTTATGGGCAACATATATATATATATATATATACGAATGTCTTGTTTTATTATATAGATAGATGAAAGGTTTAATGTTGTATTATTTAGGAAAGGTTTGGTTGGACCAAGTTCCAGATTGATGAGATATTGAAGCCGGTGATCAGATCCCTGCAGAGGTCTAGCCAGGGACGGATTGATACATACTTCTCCTCATATAGGATAAATCTACCAGAGACAGGTTGGTTTTTGGAAATATTAGAAATTAGGGCGCTCCTTGCCACTGTTACAGTCCTAACCTACTACTAATCAGCAGACCTTTTCTGTTAGCAAATTTCTGAGACAACAATCAAGAGTTTATTTTATAATTATTATTTTCTGCATTTTAAATTGGTCAAAAATTAGATCTCTTTTAAAGAGAAATAGAGTATAGATTAGGATTTGAGTTGATTTAAAAGTTTACAGCTTAACCGGCCTTGTTATTGTCTTTCTGTCTCTTTCTTTATTGTTAATACCAACCTGATAACATTGTTTAGGACTTGTTTCTACAAGTCGGCGGGTTGAGGAAGCACTCAGAAAAGTAAAAGGACTTCCAAGTCCTCAAAAGACTCCACCTAAGAAGATACAACGCGTTAAAACAGTCCCCAAGTCCACAAAAGAAGCTAAGACGACCAAAAAGTCCAAGAAAGATTCTACTCCACAACCATCTTCAGCTTCTTCTTCAATAACTCCTTCTACGATATCTTCAGAACCTCCTGCTCCTACTCCTGCTTCCTCCTGTTCAAGTGCAGCCTCAAACAGCACTAGTTCCCGCTCTGCCACCTCGAATCTACCTGGAATGTAAGAATTTAAAATTTTTCCTTGAACTTATAAGAACCCGTTTTTCCTTCCTTATCTTTTTTAAAAATCTTTTTTACCATACAATTAGAAATAGAAAATAGCAGAATTCTTGTTGTCTAGTTTTTCTTTTATTCATAAAATGTCGCTAAAGATTTTTAATTGGCCACTTAACTATTATTTTACAAAATGCCCAGAACACTTTTAGAGATATATCTGTTGCAACAATTGCAAATTACACAGTCCGTAGGCGATATTTCTGCTGTAAAACGAAGAACAATGACAACACATTCAATTCAGAGTTTTCTGGTTCTTCCTGTATTTAAAAAATAAAATCATCCAACCATTGTTTTGGGGATAATGTAATTTTTTGTGAAATTAATACAAAAATATTGTGTTTATTTTTCAAAGTATTGAAAAGTATGATTCTGATGTTTGCACAAGTATTTTTAAAGTCAAATTTAAATTTTTATTTAATTCATTTATTTTCTGCGATTTCATTAAATTATGTCGACCCTAATGCATTGAAGAATGGAGAGTTAATTTTTTAGAGTATATTTAAATACAAATTAAAAACTGCAAATGAATACTTACAGGAGTGTAAGTTCCAATAAAGCAGATGAAATTATTCTTCAAAGAGAAGAGAGGAAAAGAAATGAAAGGTAAACATCGTTTTATAGATTGATTTTTGTGGATAAAGGGGGGACTCCCCCCCCACCCCCACCTATCCATAGCATTCCACTATATCCTGTAAAATCGTGGAAAAAAAATATTTTTCTCTAGATTTTCGATACATAAACTTTTTGATAATTTTACTAAAATAAAAATGGAAATTTTGATCAATAAGATTAAGATCAATGTATTTATTATTAAATTTTAAATTTTTAACAATATTCTTTAAATAGTTTTTATAATAGTTAATTCTTTAAATAATTAAAATAGCAGATGTAAATATTTTACCATTTCTATAGTTCTTGTTCTTCATTTTCTTCTTGTTCATACATCTTTCAATCATATTTCGGCTAAGTTTGAAGAATAAAATTTGGGACATCCTTGCAGTTTTGCCAAGCTGCTTTAGAACCAGGTTAAGATGCCTCCTTTCCTATTTTTTTAAAGTACACTCATTAGATGTATCAGCAACTAAATTAGAACTAATTCAGCTACAAACAAACACATTCAAATTTCTGGTGTATTTTTTATCAGGGTGAAATGGAGGGGGGAGGGGACGTCTCTCAGCCCTATCGTCAATGTTGTTTTCATTCACTAATGGAATAAATTGATAGTGTAAAGCTTATCATTGGAGAGTTACCTTTCCATTTTTCCTGTTAAATTTTCTTTTTTCTTCATGTTTCTTGTTTCTACATTTTGAGGCCTTTCCAAATAGTTCTTGTGGCATCAAGTTGTGGAGCAGATAGGAAAGAGATAAGGAAGCTTCAAGGAGGGTATGAGGGATTTCAGAAAAAGATCCCTGCTTTCCTTTGTTAGTCTTTCCGACTTAAGTGGAATTAAGGAAACCCATAACAGCACCACTTGTGCAAAATGGGGAGTTGAAAGCCTTAGAGCCCCACCAGGTAGAATCTTCCACAGAAGTCCAGTCCTTACTGCAGGCTGAGTAAAAAGCCGTTATCATTGTGCATGGCTTGTATACCAATTAAGGGTTATACTTCTGTGTTCCTTTATCAGCTGAGATGTT
The DNA here is from genome assembly GCF_000591075.1 of Eurytemora carolleeae. Taxonomy (NCBI): domain Eukaryota; kingdom Metazoa; phylum Arthropoda; class Copepoda; order Calanoida; family Temoridae; genus Eurytemora; species Eurytemora carolleeae. Next base: position 29,402 of record NW_019397638.1, on the reverse strand, counting down.
GATAAGTTGATAAGCTGAAGATGGAGTTCTTGTTTGCTGTTTAATTTCTATGTTTCACTACTCCCCTGTAGGATAAGTCATGAGCAACTCTATGCAGCACTCTTACAAGCTGTTGAGCCGTGAGCTACTACGGGGAGAGGTCTGTAACCCTCCAAGAGCAGAAAGCAACTGAAATTAAAAACAATAATAAAAATAATAATAATAATATTAAAAACAACAATATAAAAGTCATCAATATCAAAAATAACAATATCATCAAAAGAACTTTAACATAAAATAAACAAGTCATCAAAAATAACAATATCGTCAAAAATATCAATTATTTCAAAAATATTAATCACATCAAAAATAATAACATCATCAAAAATAACAACATCATTAAAAATAACAACATCATCAAAATAATAATATCTCTCTGAAAGCAATGTTATTTAGTGAGGCACGAGCTAGAGCTGCGGAAATATTTAAGAAATCAAAAGAAGCAAAGGTAAATGCTATTTTCGCCCCGGGAACCTTTAATTTGAAATTATTTAAATTAAATAACAACATAGTATCTTAGGTAGACCAATTTTGACCAAATTCCTTCTTCGACTTTTTATTTGGAATGATGATTGAATGATGGTTGGTTTGTTAATTTGTTTTTCGTGATGTATCTGCTACTGTTAAGATTTTGATGGTAGCAGGTTTACAAGTTTATATATTGGGCTCTATTAATATTATTTTAACTTACAGTGGGGCCCATCAAACTGTAGAATAGAAAGACGACTTTTAATCTCAAGTTAGGCTTTTAAATAATCCAACTAAGTTGAAACACCGCAATTGTGCAGTTACCACAGAACCATTATAGTTTATTATAGAGCTACCAGTAATTCAGCTTTATTACGACATCTAATACACATAAGATTTCTCATTCCACAGTTTTATTGGTTTCACTTTATTATGAAAACTTTGTTATTGTTTAATTGTTTGAAGGAGAGAAAGCTGCAGAAAAGATTTAAACGACCGGCCCGGAAAGAGTTGAAAGAACACCAACTATCAAGTGACGAAGATTAGAGCCAGGTTTAAAAGGGCCTGTGGACTTAATTTCATGTGTACCTAAGTCATAATGCCATATCCGATTCACAACGGTACTCATTAAAACTTTGATTTAAAGTAAATAAGAGATTCTGGGTTTTTAGAATAAATTTTTCACGCTAGTAAAATGACAATATCTTCCACATTACTGATTAAATACTGGTTAAAGAGTATCGTTAAAAATCTGCTATGGCCTTTTTTTTTAAATGTAGGGTCACTTGAAATAACAAATTCCCATCCAAAATAAATAGATTTTTTGGAGAAAAGAATAAAATAAATAAAAACCTTTTTAATTAATCATAATTTGTGTTTTTATGTAAATGTAATTGCTCATGAGTTATAAAATCTCAATCCTCTGTGATGCACAAATATTAATATATTTATGTAGATAATTTTAAGTAAAGAAATGATAATTTTTTTTCAGATAAAATGCCGAAGGGTCGAAGCAAAGGATTTGGGCACTATATGTGCAAAAAGTTTTTCCATCCGGGGAACCCGGAAAATTTGGGTAAGTTTCTTAATATAGTGCATTGGATCCATTGACCCGGGTCCGGATCAACTAGACCAAAAAAATCTCACATCACAATAAAAATGAAATAATAAATTAAGAACACGTAAAAATGCAAAACACTATATTAATGGCCATATAAGCAAATTAAATCGGAAAGTACAATTTTACAACAATTTTTGTTTTTTATTCTAAAATCTTGTTTTTAGGAAAGTTTTGTCCAAGATTTAAATTATTATGCACATTTGATAATTTTTACTGACTATAAAAGGAACTATAAACCGAATCTTAAATGACTCCATTTAAAGACGACTTGTCCTATCCCTAATTATACACCTTAAACCCTCAATCTGTTAAAAAATATATAGTGATAGTTTAGCGATATAGCCGTTGTAATGTCTTGAAACTTGTCAAAAGTCAATTTAATAGAGAAGCACCAAATGCAAATAATCAATTTCTAGATAGAAAGATAAAGATATCTTGTTCATTCTTGTTTCCAGCTGAAGCTCTCTTTATGTATATTCAACCCAACTTTTCTAGAACTGCTGAAATAAAAAATTCATTATACTTCAAACTATATTTATGGCAAAATTTTGAAACTAGAATAGTATATTTGAATTTCTTAATGGGTTAGTACCGTGATGGACTAACCCAGGTGGCTCATGGTGTGTATTTGGGTGGTGCCTCAAATCATTGGTCTGTTCTCCGACATGTTGGAAACTAAATGTTCACACTGGTTTTGTGTGGTGACTCAAACCATTGGCCTGTTCTCCGAAATGTTAAATGGTCACACTGAATTTCGGTGGTTACTCAAACCGTTGGCCTGTTCTGGTCACACTGGATTTGAGTGGTCACTCAAACCATTGGTCTGTTTTCCGACATGTTGGAAACTAAATGTTCACACTGGATTTATGTCATAAACCAATACTGACACATTATTTTCTGAAGTGTATCACGTTTATTCTAGCTGGAGATTCCGACCTTATTTCTACAGAAAGACAGTTGGGGTAGTTTATTCTATTATTATATTTTCTAGAACGTGTATTTGTGGCTCGAGAGAAGGCCAAGGCCAAGGATAAACTTGAGAAGGATAAAATACAGGAATATGAGAGGGAACAGGAGACATGGAATAACAAGGCTGCAGTTACAAATACAAGGTATAGGCGCAATTACAGGTTTAGAGAGGGGGGGGGGATAAAATGCAAGAATATCGGCGCTACGACTCTTTTCCTATACAGCAATTTTCTGTGGGAAAAACATCCCGCTTCAAATTATTTAGAGTTTTGTTAGGTCTTCTAGTTCGCCGCAGGCTACAAGAGGGGCCAAGCGCTGCTGCTAGGCCTGGCTATGGAAGATTTTCAAAGTTGAGCAAAATCATAGGATAATGGCGCATAGCAAAATTTACGCTCGCAAAAATGCCACTAGCTTAGTGCGTAGGTTTTTTCTTTGTGTTTCTAGAGCCTCCATTTTGAATTTCTTTGTTTCAGGGACCGAGACAAGCTGGCGCTTAGTTTTATGTACGAACCCCCGGCTGGGATGAAGAAAGAGGATAAACCGGATACGGAGAAGAAGGACGGTAATAAGGTTTTTTTTAAAGGGATTGTTCAGCGTTCTTTTTAAATAGAGTGTTAACGATTTAAAAGGGGTATTTTAGAATTTTAGATTTCATCCTCTACAGTATAGAGAATAATTTGAATGTGTGAAAGGGAGTAATACATGTCAAAGGAAGTAATAAAGAGTTAAAGGGAGTAACAACGAGTTAAACGGAGTACTAATGAGTTAAAGGGAGTAATAATGAGTTAAAGGGAGTAATAATGAGTTAAACGGAGTAATAATGAGTTAAGGGGAGTAATAATGATTTAAAGGGAGAAATAACGTGTTAAAGGGAGTAATAATGATTTAAAGGGAGAAATAACGTGTTAAAGGCAGAAATAACAAAATGAAGGGAGAAATAACGAGTTAATGGGAGAAATAGCGATTTAAAGGGAGTAATAATGAGTTAAAGGGAGAAATAACGTGATAAAGGGAGAAATAACAAATTGAAGGGAGAAATAACGAGTCAAAGGGAGAAATAACGAGTTAAAGGGAGAAATAACGAGTTAATGGGAGAAATAACGAGTTAATGGGAGAAATAACGATTTAAAGGGAGTAATAATGAGTTAAAGGGAGAAAAACCGAGATAATGGGAGTACTAATGAATTGAAGGGAACATTTACGCGTTAATGGGAGAAATAACGATTTAAAGGGAGTAATAATGAGTTAAAGGGAGAAATAACGAGTTAATGGGAGAAATAGCGAGTTAAAGGGAATAATAACGAGGTAAAGGGAGAAATAACGAGTTAAGGGAGTACTAACGAGTTAATGGGAGTACTAACGAGTTAATGGGAGTACTAATGAGTTAATGGAAAACAAACGATTTAATGGGAGTACTAATAGCTTAATGGGAGAACTAATGAGTAAAAGGGAGAAATAACGAGTTAATGGAAGTAGTATTGAGTTAATGAAGTACTAATGCTTTAAAAGAAAACTAACGAATTAACAGTTGTAATGACAAGTTTAGAAATATAGAGTTAAAAGATCGTTAAATTTATTATTTTCCGAATCAAAGAGATTTTTAAAACTTTTAGAATTCAAAGAGTCATATTTTATCGGGATTTTCAACAGAATTCAAAAAGCGGTTGCTAATGTTAACGAATTAAAAAAGGGTTTTTAACGAATATAAATGGATTTTTAAGAGTGGTTTGTATGGTCAGTGGTCACCGAATTAAAGTAATTGTATGGAATGATTTATTTAAAAATGTAAAACCTATTTTAGAATTTAAGTTTGATTGGCAGAGGAATGCTCCCCGTCAGTCCTACGCTAAAGAAGATCCAAATATCGTCGATCATCCCTTTGGTAAAAGATTCTTTAATATTTAGATAATTGTTTTAGGTATAAGTGTACAGTTCACCAAATGTATAAGATGTCAAGTATGGGGGCATTCACATACAGAGAAACACTGCCCTAAGTATTCATTTATTTCATTCATTTATTTATTTATTTATGTATTCATTCTTTATTTACTCGTTCATTTATTCATGTTTTCATTCATCCTTTCATTCATTTATTCATTTATTCATTCATTCTTATATTTGTTTGTTCATTCATTCAGTCATCCATCCTTTTGTTCCTTTTTTAGATTTATTATGATGTCATGATAAATTACATAATCAATCACATTTTTATTTATTAACTATTTAATTTATTTGTATGCTTTATTTATTTATTATTAAATCTAAAGGGTTTGTAGGCGTAATTTTAAGTGCCCCTACATTCGTCGAGTGGATAGTGGAAAGCTTAGTCTGATCCAGAATGAATTATATATTCATGTTTATAATTGGAAAAGAGATTTGCACATTCCTACTGAAGGAAAACCATGAATGAAAACCCTTAAGCTAAAGAAGACGACGTTATCTTCCACAATATTTATCAGATAAATGTGTAAAGGGTACCGTTGTGAATCAGACATGCCTCGATCTGGAAATAAAGGATTACTTGAAATTACAATTCGACAGTTCCTTTAATAAATATCCTGCTATTCTTCAATAATAGTTCTGGTTCATTCATGTTTTCTTTTAGTAAAAAAAAATATATTTTATTTAATAATGATTAAAATGTAAACTTTATTCTGTTAATCTTTCATTTGTAGACTTGATCAGCATTACTATAAAATAATTATGTGAGGGAGCTCAAGCCTTAGGAATAAGGGTGGACTGCGGTTATTATTATTATCTAATGCAAAAGAATTTTAAATTGATTTAGAAATATTGACAATGATTAGTTTTGGTCTTTTATTGTGGTCACTGGTCATCAAAATATGTTCAGAATAGAAAGATGAATTGAACTGAATCTTACTTACAGTTATTGCTATTTTTAAGTTTACATTTAAGAAATTATTTATTTATATTTAAAGTACCCAATCCGTCGAACCCTCGAGTACCCAACCTGTCGAACCCTCGAGTACCCAACCTGTCGAACCCTCGAGTACCCAACCCGTCGAAACCTTGAGTACCCAATCCGTCGAACCCTCTAGTACCCAACCCGTCGAACCCTAGATTACCCAACCCGTCGAAACCTTGAGTACCCAACCCGTCGAACCCTAGAGTACCCAACCCGTCGAAACCTTGAGTACCCAACCCGTCGAACCCTCGAGTACCCAACCTGTCGAACCCTCGAGTACCCAACCTGTCGAACCCTCGAGTACCCAACCCGTCGAACCCTCGAGTACCCAACCTGTCGAACCCTCGAGTACCCAACCTGTCGAACCCTCGAGTACCCAACCCGTCGAACCCTCGAGTACCCAATCCGTCGAACCCTCGAGTACCCAACCCGTCGAACCCTAGAGTACCCAACCTGTCGAACCCTCGAGTACCCAACCTGTCGAACCCTCGAGTAAAATGGGATGTGCTAAGATTAGTTATCGGTACTTTGTATAACGATTATTTGCCCTGAGTCATAGATATTCTGTTATTTTAACTATCGTCGTTGTATTTCATTATATTTTGTTGACCACTGACCATCTGAATGTCCCCAAGGTATGGGAAGGCCCGGGATGAAGAGGAACCAGCGGTTGTTATCAACGAGAAGAAACTTATCCAGGAAATGAAACAAAAGGTCAGCAAAAATGTTTTAAAATTTCTTTTAATTTAGGGAAATAAATGAAATTTTACACCATACTTTTAAGGGCGGCCAGCTCGCTCTCTCAAAGTCTTTAAAAAATATCCCATTTTTTCGTAATGTTGAAAATTTATGCACGTTTTGAATAGGTTTTTTGTATTTTTGTTTATGGTAATTTGAAATTATTAATAAGTAATTTTCTTTTAGATATTGATTTAGGAAATAAACAACATGCACGAGGAAAATAAATTGTAAATTTTTTCATTAATTTTTTCTCGGGAAACTTTAGGATTGCCATTTTAGGTAATTTAAATCTGAGAATTGGTATTAGATATAGAACTAGAAATAAATCCTTGAAACATAAAAGTTTAATGCAAAGTGTGGAGGTTTTTGTCACTGACTTGAGATGTGCAGTTTGCACGAGGATGTCCAAAGCCCTAAAATTCAAGAAAAAATTCTGCAGCCGTACATTTTCCGGAATGTATAAATTAAACAACATTTTGTATTTTAGGATCGTCTTCAATTTACAAGTTACGGAACTTGGGATAACGGGAAGGTGATTATTATTTTTATTCTTTTTTAAGCGAGAATGTTAAAGTTTATTTTTATTCCTATTTTAAGAGTTTTATGCCCGGTTCACCACAACACACTTTAAAATCCTTTTTTTCCGAGCATAAGTTGTGGAGATATTCATGTTTTTCTATTTGGGAATTGGTCATTTTCAAAAGTGGTTTCCCATTGATCAATCATATTCAAAATATTGTCTATTTGGATGTGAACAAGCGTGATATAGTTTATTTAATCAGTCAATCAATCAAATAGTAAATATGATCTAGCTGGGTGGGAAACCGTAGGATGGTCTAATCAATCAATCAATCGCTAAATATTATCTAGCTGGGTGGGAAACAGTATGATCTAGTCTACTCCTCTCCATCTGAAGATGAAGGCGGAGGAGATCTCATGTCGGGACTACTCAAGGTATTCATCCATTTATTAGTTTGTTGATTTATTCATTTTTCATTGATTTATTTATTCATTCATTCATTTATTCATCTTTTCATCCTTCCTTGTATTAGTTTATTAATTCATCTGCCATTCATTTATTTATTCATCCATTTATTAGTTTATTCGTTTCTTTATTCATTCATTAGTTTATTCATCCTTTCATCCTTCCTTGTATTAGGTTATTTATTCATCTACCATCCAATTCATTTATTCATCCTTTCATCCTTCCTTGTATTAGTTTATTTATTCATCTACCATCCATTAATTTAATCATCTACCATCCATTCATTTATTCATCCATTCATTAGTTTATTCATTTCTTTATTCATTCATGAGTTTATTCATCCCTTCATCCTTCCTTGTATTAGTTTATTTATTCATCTACCATCCATTCATTTGTTCATTCATTCATTAGTTTATTCATTTCTTAATTCATTCATTAGTTTAATCATCCTTTCATCCTTCCTTTTTCAAGTTTATTTATATTTACTATTCATTCATTCATCCATTCATTAGTTTATTCATTCCTTCATTCATCCTTTAGTTTATTATAATCCTTTTATTAGTTTATTCATTCATTCGGTAATTGATTCATCCTTGTATAAGTTTGTTCATTCATTTATTCTTTCATTAGTTTATTAATTTTTTCATCCTTTCGCAATTTTTTTCATTTATCCATTCATTAGTTTATTCATCCTTTCATTCATTTATTAGTTTATTCATTTTTCATTCATTTATTAGTTTATCCATTCATAAATCCTTTATTTAGTGTATCTATTCATTCATTTATCCTTCCATTTCTTCATTAATTTATTCATTCATTCATTCGATCATCTCTCATTTGTTTATTCATTCATTCATTCATGCATTCATTTATTTATTAATTTGAATAAATTAATATTTGTCCATTCAAATATAGATAAATTAATATTTGTATTCATATGTTCAAATTTATTTTTATTTGTTACATTTAATCATCAAAATAGGATATGCCATTTCATAATCAAGTTGTCATCTTTTTTTAGTTGTCATCTTGTCTTGTAAATTTACATGATTTAATGTTAAAATATTTTTTTTAAAAGAATCCGAGGAAAAGAGAAGAAAATAAAGATATTGAGATCTAAAGTGAAAAAAGAATCTGAACGAAATCGAAGAAAACATCACAAAAAATTCGCAAAATCCGAAAAGACTTCAACACGTGATAAATCCACGAAACGTGACGTATCCAGGGGAAAAGGTTCCAGACGGAAATATGAAAGATCGTCTTCTCCCAAGGAGAGCAAACAAGAGACTGCCAAAATATCGGACAAATCACGGTAAAGCAACGATTTGAAATGTGCTTTCTAACTGTTATTATAAGTCTTAAGGAACATGTTTATTCTTGCTTCAACATAAATTATAATTTCCCTTCTTAATGTTTTTCGTTCATTGCAGGATTCCACAAAGACGACTTAAAACTCTTCAAATATGACGAGCCCTTTTGTCTTGAATGTGGTCTTCAAAAGTTTAAATAGCTTATTTAATGAGATGGCAAGGAAAGAAAAAAGTTTATAGTTGCAAGGAATCATAAATACTAGAAAATAGACAGTATAAATTCCGCACAGTCATCTCTAAAGTCTAATACTCAGTGTGTAATCCTTTATTTTAACTCATTAAAATATTGAATTATTTTTTAGATTAGCGTACCTGAATAAAATTGATGATATTCTATTTTCTGATATTGGTCCTCCCCCACCTCGTAAGGTGGGTGTTTTACTCAAAGTTTTTTCCTTATTCTTGTTATTGTTATTGTTATTGTTATTGTTACTGTTACTGTTATTGTTATTGTTATTGTTATTGTTATTGTTATTGTTATTGTTATTGTTATTGTTATTGTTATTGTTATTGTTGTGTTTGTTGTTGTTGTTGTTGTTGTTGTTGTTGTTGTTGTTGTTGTTGTTGTTGTTGTTATCTAATACAGATGATAAAATTATTATTACTATTTTCATTTTTAACCTAAAGATAATAAACAGAAATTTATCTCGTGCAAAGCATTTTCGAAATAATATTTAATAAATTTGTTCATTTAAAAAAGGATTATATGGCATAATTTTTTTTTAATGATTTATTTTCAATTTATAGCAATACAAATTTGGATTTTGTATTTTCCATGATTTGCATAAAAACATGAATTTTGGATTTGGTATTTTATTTTATCCTTCACAATATATTTTTAATTCCGTCTTCTAGGAGTCCGAACTTAATAAATCAGGAGAAAGCTTTCTGAGTGAAGTTGACAAGATACTCGGGCTGACAGGTTTATTTTAGATTTAGTTCAACTTAGTTAGCTTTGATTTGGTGACCACTCTTTTTTGCTTTATCGTCATAATTTTCCCAGATTTTTAAAAAAATTACAGAGAAATTTTCAAACGCTATATGTACTTTATGGCACATAGCTTTTTTATTTTTACACCGTTTTTAAAAACAACTGAAGGACAATTAAATAAACTAAACATGATTCCGAAAAAAATGTCTACATATCTACAAATTTTGTTAAATACTCATCAAAGGTTTTTTACAAAATGAACACTTATTATTTTTTAAATGGCGCGCAAATTCTTAAATGACGTTTTCACTAGATGAGGGAGAATCATCAGAATCTAGGGATAGTGATGATAATGATGATGATGATGATGATGATGATGATGATGATAATGATAATAATGATGATGATGATGATGAAGATGAATCTGAAGAAGAAGAAGAAGAGTCGGAGTCAGAAGAGGAAAAAGAAGAAGAAGAAGAAGAACAGGAAGAGGAGGCCCTTACGGAGACTGAAATGCGTCTTTTTAATCTGATTAGTATTAACAAGGAAGTTAAAAAGTTTTGTCAATTTTTTAAGATCGCTAATTTAATTCATAGGGTGTCCTACCAAAAAATGACAGGTGATGGCGAAGTCTTTGATCTTTGAAATAATGTACATTGTTTCATTCTTTAACTTACTACATGTCTGATTTTTGAAACAACACTATTCTCCTAGTCCTGGCATTTCCAAAATGAGGTCTGCCTTTTTGTGCTTCAAAATTACCAAAGATAATCAAAATTTCGTTCAGGTTTTCAATTACAAAAAAAAAGTTGTCTAAACCTGAACAAAATTCTTTACCCCGTAATTTTGAAAGTACAATAATGGCAGACCACATTTAGCAAACGCCAGGCTTCTGAGGGTTAGTTTCTAATTCTTATTAATTCAAGAATTTTACCTTCGGTTGTCAAATTAATTTTGCATTATATTTCCTTCCTTTTTCTTTTTTATCATTTAGGACCACAAAAAATAGAGTAAACACAAAAAATATAGAAATAACTTTTATCTTGTGAACACAGATTGATGTGAAGAAAAACTTCGAGGATAAATATCCTGATACTAATTGTCATTTCTGCAGGTACAACCATTCATTCATTCTACGTTCATTTATTACTAATTTTCTCAATTCATTAATTCATTCATCTATTTATTTACTCATACTTTTATTCATTTATTAAATCATTTATCCATTCATTTATTTATTTATTTATTCATTCATTCATTCATGCATTCATCCTTGCATTTATTTTCCTTTCATCCTTTCATATATTCATTTATTCTTTTATGCATCCTTTCATAATCTTACTCGTTCTTACATTCATTCATTCATTCATTTATTTATTCAAATTTTTTCCCTTTTTTGTAGAGTAGAAGAAAATACTGAACACCTGGCTGTGTGTCCTGTGTATGATGATATTATGAAAGGGAGAGAGTTTCAGGATATTAAGTCTCAGGTTACCTATTTACAAAACTACGCAATTTAAGCGTAAAATTTACTGAAAAACATAAATCTTAGATTAGATTTTTTTTTTTACTTTCCTCTATTTGCTTCAAAATATTTATATTATGTTAGTTCAGAGAGTTTTTTCCAGATTTTTAATTTGTTTACTGTGATGTCAAAAGAAATTGGTTTATATTAACAATCCTAGATAAATTTTCTATCTCTTTGATCATTATTCTCACTCTGAAATCTGGGCATCACTTTGTTTTAAGTTAAAAAGTCATTTATTTAAAAGACATACTAAGTTAAAGTTTATTGAACTATTAAAAACTAGTTATAATGTTATTATCATAATTAATATTATATTATATTATCAGAATTTAGCAAAGGTCAAAACTGCTTTAAAGCACATAAGGAAAGCTCTGTTAAAACGTGCAAAGGTAAAAAATTTCTTTTTTTTTAATTTACAGATTTTTTTTATGTTGTAATATTTTAGGCTCTATCAGTTACGAGTGTAGGATCAATTTCTGCTGAAAACATGGCACTGTTAGGTACATTTTTATTTAATTTTTTTATTCTGAAAATATATTTTTTTTCAAACACACTTTTTTACACATTAATGGTGAATTGTAAACAATTTATTATGAAGTGAAATGTCTTCCAAGTATAAAAGATAAATTGCATGTTCTTAAAATTTGTGAATTTTGTATTTCTGATAGTATTTATATCATGAAGTAAGTGCTAAACAGTAACTATTGCTCGAAAGTTACACTTAATATGACCTTTGGTTTATTGTTGGCGATAGGAACTTTTTCCCCTGAACTGTTTTGAAATGTTTGCCCCTGACTATTTGGTACATATACCACTGAACTATTTGGAACATATTCCCCCTGAACTATTTTTAACTTTTTCCCCTGAACTGTTTTGAACGGTTTGCCCCTGACTATTTGGTACATATACCACTGAACTAATTAGAACATATTCCCCCTGAACTATTTTGAACTATTTCCTCTGAACTGTTTGCCCCTGACTAATTGGTACATATACCACTGAACTAATTAGAACATATTCCCCCTGAACTATTTTGAACTATTTCCTCTGAACTGTTTTGAACTGTTTGCCCCTGACTAATTGGTACATATACCACTGAACTAATTAGAACATATTCCCCCTGAACTATTTTGAACTATTTCCCCTGAACAGTTTTGAACTGTTTGCCCCTGACTATTTGGTACATAATATACCACTGAACTAATTAGAACATATTCCCCCTGAACTATTTTGAACTATTTCCCCTGAACTGTTTTGAATGGTTTGCCCTTGCCTATTTGGTAAATATACCACTGAACTAATTAGAACATATTCCCCCTGAACTATTTTGAACTTTTCCCCCTGAACTGTGACTGATTTATCTATTTTTAGATTTATCTGTGAAACCAGTGTTAGATGAACGCTGTAAACGTGCGCTAGAAATATTAAACTCTCAACCCTTCAACATTGTTTAGTCACAAAATCCTGTATCCTGTATAGGCACAAGTGTGATTTATGTTATAGTTTCAAAGAAAATTGGTTTCCTGATGGTAATGTTACATCGTCTATACGCAACATCCTACTGCAATATCGGACCTACGCCGGCTGTTTATTTTTGTGTTATTTGAGGGCTAGGTTTCTGGGCCGAGCGCCGCGACTAGGACAGGCAAGGGGGCCGGGAGCTGCGGTCACAGGTCTATATAGCAGAGCTTGTAAAACCTCTTGCTAGCAGGTCGGATGTGTAGTATAGCGGATTTCGCGTTGGTAAGAAGTGGAGTATAGCGGATTTGCGTAAGTCGAAAAATACACCACTTTCCTGATCTGCAGTTTTACCCCCTGGTAAAATCAGATGTTAACGGTAAAAATCAGATGTTAACGGTAAAATCAGATGTTAACGGTAAAATCAGATGTTAACGGTAAAATCTCCCAATTTTAAAGTACTCACCACTCTGTCCATGCGCAGATTACTCAATATTTCGACAAAATGGTTTTCATGGAGAAAGTTTTTTTATCCTGAATCAATGTCTCCGTCATAAATCAACATATTCGTCTAATCGACGGAAAGATTTGTTGCTGGAAATAAAGGTAATAGAACAATTGTCGTTATTTAATTGGATAATTTTTAATTTTTTTAGATAATTTTTTAGATGATACTTTGTATTCGTTGTGTTTAAGGATTTAATGCAAGGAAAGTTATTTCAGAGGTGTACGCATCTTGTGTACTGCAGTGTACTGCCACTGGGCGGTAATGTAAACACAAGACGGATGTCGAAACCTGACATGGGATCAATCTTTCACATAAATAATCAATGAAATATTCTGGTCATATAGGAAAGTATTATGTGAATTATCAAAATTATCAAAATTTAATGCTTTTAACCTCCTCGGATACTAAACGAACACTGATGCATCTATTCTTGTTCCGCCCAAAGAGAACTGGTTTCAATATGTACGCAGAGTATACGCAACTGCAATTAACTTTCCTTGCATTACATTCTTGATCTAATCTATGCTTTTAAGGTTTTTTAAAAATTTTACTTCATATTCATTATTCAAGCAAAAAAACTAAAACTTAGTTTTTAGTCAAGGCTTAACCAATAGATGCGTTAAAGAACCTGTAAAATCTTTCCTTGGGATGTTTAGAAAAATAAAAATTTCCCTGTTTGATAATTGAAGGACTGCAGTATGGTTTTAGGGAATCATATTGGCGTACTAAGCCTAATCTAATCTATGTTTTTTAAAAATTTTACTTCATTATTCATTATTCAAGAAAAAAAACTAAAACTTTGTTTTTAGTCAAGGCTTAACGAATAGATGCGTTAAATTTGGTAAATTGATTTAAAAATAAACACTTGAATTGTGATTTGTAAATTTTTAAAATTATTTGTTTTAATTTATTCATTTAGGGGGATCTTATTTATGGAGTGCACCCAGTCTACCTAGCGCTGCGGGCAGAGAAAAGAACATTTAACAAGGAAAAAAGCATTTTTAAGAGATTTTTTAAACATAAAATATTATTAATTTTAATGTTTAAAAAAAACATAAAATAAATATACGGAACCTGGACGTAATAAGAGTTAATTTGTATTAATCCCTTGACAATTTTTAAATGCTTTTCTTAAGTAGATTTTTTACAACAGGTAAGGCATACGAAATAGATTAATTTAATTATTTTAAAACACTCTTACACATTATTTTTAGGGGCAGTTCAAAGGCCGTTGAATTGGCTGAAATGGCCGAGAAGAGGAATATTCCGGCTGTACAACTTTCAAGGTGGGCATAAATGCCACAATTTTTAAAATCCGGGTAAACGCCGCAATTCAGATTTTTTATTCAGAGATAATCTTGACGAACTGACAAGAAAGGTTTCAAGGTACAAGGATCATCATGTACATCAAGGTAGTGTTTATGTACAGTGCAGTGAGCAGAATACAGTTTACACGAAACCTATCAAATTGAAAAACTGATTATTTCCTCGTTAATATGCGATTTTCTTGATAAATTGATTGATCAATAAGTGAATGCTTCGTTTATTTTTTATTAATTAGCTCATTGCTCGGCTAGTTTACTTTTGTATGAAAACAATACTTTTTTCTGTTAATTGATCTGTAATAGTTGATTTATTTAATTGATTTATATTAATTAATTTGTATGTTCTATTGTCTATAATGTCTATTATGTCTATTGTCTATCGTCTATTATGTCTATAATGTCTATCATGTTTATTATGTATATTGTCTATTGACTTTTATGTCTATTGTCTATTTTTGTCTATTATGACTATTATCTATTTTCTATTATGTCTATTGTCTATTATGCATATTGTCTATTACGTCTATTGTCTATTATGCATATTGTCTATTATGTCTATTGTCTATTATGTCTATTGTCTATTATGTCTATTGTCTACTATGTCTATTGTCTATTATGTCTATTGTCTATTATGTCTATTGTCTATTATGTCTATTGTCTATTATGTCTATTGTCTATTATGTCTATCTTGATTCTATCTTTTTCTTAATATCGAGACTAACCTAATCTTGTACTTGTATCCTGAAAAGTGTATAAAATTTAACCAATCAGAGCTGAGTCGCGTTTCAGAAGCCAGGAAATTTGAAACTTTGCGCGACATTTAAGATTACTATACAGGGGGACTCTGTAATTTTGAAAAAACCGGTTTTTTATTTTCTGTACTATATCCAAAAAAGAGTAGATTAAGCAAGAAATTAAATGTGTCTACATTGGATATTCGGATTAAGCAGTCGGGATCAAAGGTATCCAATTCTAAACTTCCCAGCTCAGGAAGCTTTATTCTGTGTTTCTCGGATTAACCACTCAAATTCTTCAAATGAAAAGTTTCCAATGTGAATATTGAATTCAAAAGATCCGACCCCAAAATCATGTTAATTACTTAACTTATACTTATCCTTTTATGTTCAACAGCTATTCTTTTTCCAAACATCTGTCTGTAGCCAGTTGGATGGTAATAATTATTATAAAAATTAAATTTACTTTAATGACTTATTTTTGGCATATTTTATTATTCTTACTTTACTTAATTTTACTTCGGTCTCTGCTGCTTAAATTTGCAAGTCGCTTTAACAAAGAACCACAATTGAAAGCCATCAATTTTCAGATAGACAAAAATAACTCGGTAATTTTTTGCTGAGACAAAGAATTAAGTTGCACTGTTGTGAGTGGGGCAGGAAACATTTCCTTTAAAGGGAGTGTTTTATGATCTGATAGTTACCTTTGGAAACATTTATTCCTGTTGCGAGGATTTTTATTATAAAGACGACATTTTCATGTTTTCCACGAATGTTTGAAAATCTAGCGCCAACGAATTATTATTGAAAAAAATCAAAATATTATTAAATATTAACTATATACGAATGAGTCGAAAAATAATCGTTTCTGAATCTGTATGAATGCTACGTTCTTTAGCATGAGTCGTTTTTAACAATTTTCTCCTGATAGTCGCAACAGATAGAAGTAAGATTAGTAGTTATCAAAAGCGCTTATTTTTCGCCGTAAGTCTGTACCCCCTTTCATTTTTCGCGAACACTCCCTTTAAGCAAATATGTGGAGAGTCCCTTTCTGAATTACTTATTTGTTTCAGAACTTAAATTTGAATATTCTCAGATAGAAGATGATAAACTAATACTCTTATTATACGGTATTAAGGTACTTTTTCATTTTAAATACTCCGAATTGTTATCTTCTGGCCCAAATTTTTATTGTTAATTCTGTTTTAAAATCATTTTTTTTAAAATCGAGTTTACATTTTGTATTCTTTCCAACCCCAAAAGCCCAAAACTTAAGACAGGGTATCGTTATGAAAACCAGTTTTGGAGTCCGGGTTTCACGAGGGGGTCAATGTCCGATTATCAATGGTTCCCTTGAAACAATTATCTGTGGAATACTTTGTAAGTGTTTCTTTTTGGTAATTCATATTTATGTTTTTCTGCAGTAGAAACACACAAGTCAATTTTGTAGAATACCCACAATTGAAAATAATCAGTTTTAACATTTTTGATCATTCAAAGCTTTTATAGTTGTGAATCGGGCATTGCCATCTTTTCATTGAGGGTCACTTGAAACTACGCGTACAGTCCCTTTAAAACGAAAAAGAAGAAGCTCTCACTTACTTCCATATTAGATAAGGATAGAATTAAATATTTATTGAAAATTTTATGAAAATTTTTGGGAAAATTTTTTTAAGTTAATAAAGTTAGAAGTTACTTTCTGTTTAAAAAAATTTAGGGGAAAAAATTATTATTAAAGTTATTGCAACAAATAAAATACTATTTTTATTAATTTTTCTGTTACTTATGATTAAAAATGATTTCCCCTTGTTTAAGATATGAAGTGTAAAGACATAACATAAACAAAAAACATGAACATGTGACATAAATCTTGAATATATTATTTATGCTGTTCAGTTGCTGGGGATAGAACTGATCTTACAGCTGTTGTTAGTAAGGTACATACAGTCCATACAGTACATACAGTACATACAGTATATAATATACTGATAGGGTACTTTCCTTAACAATAACAGCTAATATTTAAAAATAAAGAAAAACAATTATTTAGAATTAAAAATTCCAGGGAAGGGTCTTGACCTCAAAAATATTTAAAAATTTCAAATAAACAAAATGTTATTAAAATAAACGGGGATTTTTACTTTTGCTCGATATGTTTCCGTTAATTTTTCAAGATTTACATAAAGCTGTTAAAGGTTCACTACTATTTTTTTATATTTATGTGCTCAGAGCTGAAAACTTGGGAATTTGGATATTGAGCTATTGAGCTCTTTTTATTATTCTCAAGAGTAGGTTAATCTCTAGTTTGTATCCTGATAAGTGTGTAAATTCAACCAATAGAGTGGCGTATGTCAAATCCAGAACAACCAATCACAAGCTGGGAAAATTTTATATTGTTTGCGTCAATTATTGAGAGAACTCTCATTGGTCGGAACCTTGTAGGGATATAAAAAAGAGAAAAAGAGAGGATTAAGCCGCTAATTATAAGTGTCCAAATTGGATATTCAGATTATTCGATTGGGATTGAGGGTATATCCAATTCTAAAGTTCCCTGCTCAAAAAATAAAAAGGGTAAATAAAAAATCTAAAATTTAGTTACAATGGTACACCTTCATACAAAGTAAATTTGGGAAGTTGCTATATTCAAATGTTGTACATTGAAAATTGCTTTTGTAGATTTTGTGGCCTAACTTCAGAAAAAAATGCTGTATGTTGTATACATTTTACAACAAAAAAGAGTTGTAACATTTTATGAATGTCAATCTAATTTCAGGCTTTCAAAAACACAAATCTTTAAGGTTTCAATTTAGGCAAGTGTTGGCAGTCTGGAATTACTAAGAATATATGCGCTTAGGTATTCTAAACTTTAAACATTTATATTTTATTTCTACTTTTTAATTTTCATTAAAAACTATTCTCTTTCTTTTCGTTTGTTTGTTTTCTGTTTTGGTCTTTTCACTGTTATCTTACTTTTTGTCAATATTTTATGATTTTTCATCGTTTTTTTCCCTATATTTTAATTTTTGTACTTGTTTTTTTTCATTGTTCCTTTTTTGTACTTGTACTTTTCTTGTACTTTGTACTTTTCAACGTGTTTTTTTTCTGTGTTTTTATCTTTTTTCATTGATAAATTTTGTCTTGTGTCAATTAAGTATAATTTGAAAATTATTATTTAGAAATCCCGTTGAATATCTCAATTGGATGAAAGAGCAGTAATGGCTTTGTCTCTTCCAAACCAACATATTCAAAATTATTGCACTCTGGATCAAGGTCATTAGACGCCATTTTGAAATTAAGCCGATATTTTTCCAAAGTGGTTGTGGTTGTGTAATTAATAAAATCCAAGATGGTGGTTGTGTAATTAATTAAATCCAAGATGGTGGTTGTGTAAGATTAATAAAATCCAAGATGGTGGTTGTGTAAGATTAATAAAATCCAAGATGGTGGTTGTGTAAGATTAATAAAATCCAAGATGGTGGTTGTGTCAGATTAATAAAATCCGAGATGGTGGTTCTAAGATTAATAAAATCCAAGATGGTGGTTCTAAGATTAATAAAATTCAAGATGGTGGTTGTAAAATTAATAAAATTCAAGATGGTGGTTGTAAGATTGATAAAATCCAAGATGGTGGTTGTAAGATTAATTAAAATCCAAGATGGTGGTTGTGAAAGATTAATAAAATTAAAAATGGTGGCTTTAAAAGAATAATTAAATTCAAGATTAGTAAAATCCAAGATGGTGGTTGCAAGATTATTAAAATCCAAGATGGTGGTTGTGAAAGATTAATAAAATTAAAGATGGTGGCTTTAAAAGATTATAAAATTCAAGATTAAAAAAATACAAGATGGTGGTTGTGTAGGATTAATAAAATTGAAGATGGTGGTTGTGAAAGATTAATAAAAGTGGTTGTAAGATTAATAAAATCCAAGATTGTGGTTGTCAAAGATTTATAAAATCCAAGATGGTGGTTGTGTAAGATTAATAAAATCCAATATGGTGGCTGTAAGTCTAATAAAATCCAAGATGGTGGTTGTGAAAGATTAATAAAATTCAAGATGGTGGTTGTAAGATTAATAATCCAAGATGGTGGCTTTGAAAGTTTAAATAAATCAAAGTTGGTGGTTTTGAAAGATTAATAAAATCCAAGATGGTGGTTGTAAGATTAATTAAAACCAAGATGGTGGTTTCAAAAGATTAATAAAATCCAAGATGGTGGTTGTAAGATTAATAAAATCCAAAATGGTGGTTATAAGATTAATAAAATCCAAGATGGTGGTTGTAAGATTAATCAAATCTAAAATGGTGGTTGTATGATTAATAAAATCCAAAATGGTGGTTGTATGATTAATAAAATCCAAAATGGTGGTTGTATGATTAATAAAATCCAAAATGGTGGTTGTAAGATTAATAAAATCCAAGATGGTTGTTGTAAGATTAATAAAATCCAAAATGGTGGTTGTAAGATTAATAAAATCCAAGATGGTTGTTGTAAGATTAATAAAATCCAAGATAGTGGTTGTAAAATTAATAAAATCCAAGATGGTGGTTGTAAGAAAATAAAATGGCGGACTAGTTAGATTGAAAGAGAAAAATGTTCTCGTGATTGGAAATGAAGGAGAGGGAATCCCTTATCCTTTACTTCAAATAGTAGACCAAGGTAATTATTGTATTTTAAAGGGATTGCTCAGATATTTGACCAATGAACAATATTGGAGAGGAGGTACCAATTATTAATTATTTTTGTAGATATATATAATATATATTTTAATTTCTAGTTAATCAATAATCATTGTTAAGATCTCTAGATTCAAAAAAATGTTAAGAACAAATTCATTATCTAATTATAAAGAATTGGTAATTTCCATTCTTGATCTAAAGAAATATGAATTTCGAATACATAGCAATCATGATAATTTTTTAAACTTGTAATAAATTGTACAAAACCAGTTCATATAATAAGAGGATGTTTATTGTTTAACAGAAAAACTTCTGGAAAAAATACATCTTTTAAAAGTTAAAATTTTTTATTTTAGGATTGTTCATAAAGTCAGGGAAAGGCGTGGCTCAAGGAATCATTTTTATTTAAATGATATTTTACATTTTTTACATTTTATTTAATTTGCTTGTTTTTTCTTTATTTTTTTATAGTCCTAAGAAACTCATATAGAGTTATAATCAGGATGATTAATTCGTAGATTTTAGAGTTGCTAATTGTTTTTTATGTAAAAATTTTTAAATGGACTGTACACGTAATTTTAAGTTACCCTCGATTAGAAGAGGACATGTCCGATTCCCAGCGCTTTTACCCTTACAGCTTTGGATGATCAAAAATGCAGAGATATTAATTTTTTTTCTTCGAACAAATTTCGAATTTTCAATTGTGGTTTTTCTCTAGTGACTTGCTCATTGTTGCTTCATCAACAATTAGACCAAATTTAATTAAAAAATGTTTAAGCTAGACAAACAGCAATATCTTTCACATTATTAATAAAGATTTTATGGTTACTGTTGTGAATCTGGCATTCCTCTTATCACTTATCACTTATCACTTTAAGATTTAGTTAATAGTTTAATCAACAAACATTGATCGTTAATTGGTGGCAATAAATCATTGTATTCTTATCTTTTAAATACTTTGATTCAGACGACTATGTGGATAGTCTTAACGTGAGTGTTGCTACAGGAATAACACTTCAAGCCCTTTTCAACAACAATAGCAACAACATTAACAACAAAAATAATGATGATAATAATGATAACAGTGCCAATAACATCAGATGATGCACGGTGTTTAATCATATTCGATTATGGAATAATTATGATTTTAATTATTATAACTTCTATCTGAAATTGTTAAATCATAAGCACTAGCTTTAACATCATAAATATTATCTTCAACATCAACAATAATAGCTTCAATATCACCAATATAAGCTTCAACATCAACAATAGTTCTATATCACCAATATAAGCTTCAACATCACCAATATAAGCTTAAACATCAACAATAGCAGCTTCTATTTCACCAATATAAGCTTCTATATCACCAATATAAGCTTCAACATCAACAATAGTAGCTTCTATTTCACCAATATAAGCTTCAACATCAACAATAGAAGCTTCTGTTTCAGAACCATTGATAAAGCACAGAAAAGTCCTCATTACCAAATCAACAATATTGATGAAATCTTAATGTTGTTTTTTTATCACTTATTTTTATTTTTTCAGACCAAAAAATGGCGGAAGAAGAGCGGAAACCTAAAAGGGATTAATTTTTGCTCAACATTTTTTATATTATTATTTTTTATGTTCTCGAGTATTGTGACATCCACATTTGAAATACATTCGAAAATTAACAAAGTTTGAAATTCATCTCTGCAATTCTTCCTCCCAGTGCTAGAAACTTTTGAATTGATTAAAATAATTTGAATTTTCTTTTTCACAATCTTGTCTCTCATTGGTCAGACCCCTAAAAAGAAATAAACTGATTGTTAGATCATGAGAGGTTCTGACTCTGCAAGCATAATTTCTAGTGACTCTTCATGCAAAGATGGCAATGTCCGGTATCCTTGAAACCTGTATCTGATCAATAATTTGGAAATTATGTTGCTTTTCTAGGTTTAAACATGTTCTGCTAATTCCGTTATGTTTTTCTGCAGTAGAAATGCGGAAGTCACTTATGGAGAGTAATATCTAATTTATACTTGATCAGACAAAGTATTTTAAAGTATAGTTGTAATTGCTAGCTATATTTTCACGTAGAATTACGCTTTAAGGTTTAAAGTTACCAAGAACCAAATATATTGAATCAAGAAACATAGTTGAACAACCTAGACTGAGCTTCTCTTCAGCTTTACTCCTCACACTGCCTTCGGGGTTCAAATTTGTTGCCATTTATTAAGTCAGATCCCAACATTGAAAATTAAATCAGATTACCATTATAGATGATTAAATTTTTAAAAAGACCATGATAAAAACTAATTAAGAAATGAGTTAATTAATTAATCCTGTAGTTCCCGAGAACGGATGAGGGATGCTGTGAATAATACGCGGCGGAGAATCAGTGGAGAGGTAGGAATTTATACTGAGCTGGGAACTCTTGTACTGTGGATATCGAGATCAATGATTGAAGTAGATTTTTTTCCCAATCTGCAGATTAGTTCCATCCGCAGTGTAATTGTAACCTGAAGGGATCACTGAAATATAAAGATTAAGCATTGATCCTCAGATCAAAAGTGCGCATAGTGGATTTCGAGATCAAGCGTTTGGAATTATAAGTATTCAACACAAAAGTTTCCAGCTCTGTTTATATTGTACTGTAATGTACTTCATTCATATTTCATATTTTAACTACAAAGCCTGAGATATTACAAATAAGCAATCTCAATTTTTCTATGCATTTTGAACCCGACTAAGGTTGATGTGATTGTTCGTGTAGTCGATTGAATAATTGAATCTTGATTGATTGCGTCTTGATTGGTTGATTGATGTAGGTTTTCCACGTGATCGCTGGAAATGATCAACTGATGAGATTTCGTGTTCTCTCAGATGGCCAACTATCTCTTGAGAGGTAAATGGTCACATACAATCAGAATTGTTCTGGATCCGAAATATTATAGCTCCCGGGATCTGGATCCGCAACATTATTGCTCCAAGGATCCGGATCCGCAACATCATAACTCCCGGGATCTGGATCCGCAACATTATTGCTCCAAGGATCCGGATCCGCTACATTATAGCTTCGGATCCAGATCCGCAAAAATATACGCATCCAAATCCCAAATTATCAACAAAAACATTGGGGGATAAAACCTTTCATTTACACA